>NC_061111.1:47564162-47564495 GCF_002878395.1 Capsicum annuum
CACCCACTCTTTCTTCTTCAACTCAATTCACCATTAAAACTTCCATTGAAGCTTTTTTTTTTTTTAAATCATTCATTAAAACTCCATTTTACAACTAAATCATATCATTTAACTACCTACCATTTCTTCTTCAACACAATATCTTCTTCAACACTATTAAAGCTCTTCAACATAATGTCACCATTAAAGCTCCTCCATTAAAGTTTTTTTTTTAAATCATACCATTAAAGCTCAATTTTTCAGTTAAATCATATCATTTAACTATCTTTAAAATTCAATTCAATCATAAAACTCTCAATTCAATCATAAAACTATTTTTTGAATTGATTTAAA
>NC_061111.1:47564595-47571066 GCF_002878395.1 Capsicum annuum
ACCATTTCTTCTTCAACACAATATCTTCTTCAACACTATTAAAGCTCTTCAACATAATGTCACCATTAAAGCTCCTCCATTAAAGTTTTTTTTTTTTAAATCATACCATTAAAACTCAATTTTTCAGTTAAATCATATCATTTAACTATCTTTAAAATTCAATTCAATCATAAAACTCTCAATTCAATCATAAAACTATTTTTTGAATTGATTTAAAAAAAAAATAGACGGGGAAAGAGAATGGTAACGGAGTGGGGGTGGGGGGCGTTGGGGTGCTTGGGGGAGATGCGGGGGGGGGGGGGGGTGGGAGGGGGGGTGAGGGTGCTGAATGGGAGTGGGGAGTGAAGGAGAGCTGCTGGGAGGAGGGAAGTTGTTGGATGAGGTGGGGTGTTAAATTAAATAAAAAATAAAATTTTATTAAAAAAATAATAAATAAATATATATATATAAATTAAACGTATTTGACACATGACAGTACCTGATTAGCGCATGTATTTCACTCTCCTTGTTGTGACTGAGATTCAGCGAAAAATGGTGTGTTTGCAACGAAATAAAAAAGAATCGTGGGGTAATAGGTCGAATTCAAAGTTTAGGTGTCTTTTTGAAAATCTCAGCCAACATCAGTGGGGTAGTTATATATTTACTCTATTCTTAATGGTGTACTCTTATTAGTACTCCTCTTTGCAACATTTTTTAAGAATGCTAATAGTAAGGAGTAATCAATTATACTAAGGGTATAATGGAAAAAAAATTGTTTTGTATTTATAAGTAAAAAGAATAAGTTAAATGGGATATCAAATTAGAAAATTTGGAACGGATAAAATAGAACGGAGGGAGTATGATCCACCGACTAAAGTAATAGATTTGTTAGAAAGAATAGATCATGTGGGGTTCACAAATTTGAAAAAAAAATAGGTCATGTCCATATAAGAGAATTTAATTCCTCGAGGCCTGTGACAATTAATTTGAACAATTCTTTGATGTAAAAAAGTTTTGAGAAAACAATTATTTTATTTTTATATAGAATCGAGGTAAAGTGGATTATGAGAGTTAAAAATGGTGAATACTGAATCCCCAACTACATTACAATATATTGCTTCTTATACGTAAGCAAATTTGAACGTTTTGTATTTGAAACGTAAGAAATATAGTAAATATCGTAAAGACAAATGTAGTAGGAGTTGTAAATTAAATGATATATGAAAATAATTTTTATTACGAGTCGTTGGATATAATTGATAAGAAAAATAATTTTCAGATAAAGATTGAGATTAGCTTTATTTTATGTTTGTATAATGTATTAACTAATCATTGAACTATTTTATCCTACCATTTTACTAAAATAGTAGAATTACTATCTCATATAGAGAATGATATAAAATAATATCATAAGATATCCCAAGTCATGAGATATCCTACTTGTCCCAATTTTTGTACGAACGACCCCTTACATATATAAATGTCAGGAAATGCGAAATAGAAATTGTAAAATAGAAATTGTAAAAATTCAATCCACGTACTAGGGAAGTTAATTGGGCTGGGCCAGATCAACTCAGAATCGGCCTGTCAAATTTAGCTAGTTTATGGGCCGGTTTGGTTTCGGGTCAGGTTAAATGGGACGGTCCAATTTCGGACCCAACAGTGAATTTAAAAAAAATAATTTGGAACCGGTCCACTAAACCTAACTCGATCCAACCCGCCTAAACCCGGTCTAAATCGGTCCAAAATTCAATCAAAACCCCCCCAAAAAAATTAAAAGTCTTTTCTCCAATATACACTATATATACTCACCTATAAACATTTTAAATACTTTAAACAATATATATACACTATATATATAGTATATACTACATTAGAATTTAAAAAATATATACACATACACAAAATTACACATGTAATCATGTATACGACTATACGTTAGTTAAATATATATATTACTCTAAATAAAACATATACTACAAGATATATACTACAATATAATGATATATATACTAATTTATAAAACACATAAACATGTATACGTTAAATATATACTACTTTAGAGTCTACAGAAGATATATACACATATATACGTACCATTCAATATATATGTACTACTTTAAATAAAGCATATACTACAATATATACACATACACTATATATAGTTATAGACTAATTTATAAAACATATAAACATGCATACGTTAAATATATATACTCTTTTAGAGCAGGGGTGGAGCTACAGCCACCGAAGGGTAGTCAGATAGACACCCTTCGTCGAAAAATTTTTTCGAGTATATTCGTTATATATAGATATTTATGGTTATATGCATATTGTTGAACATTCTTGACAAGCTAAAGAAGGATAGCCTATTGGTCAAGGGTGTGCAAATCTGCAGCAACAATCTGGGTTTGATTATTGGTAGGAGCAGCAATGTTTTTTTTCACTTTTTTGAACACCCTTAACCCAAACTCTGACTCCGCCACTGTTTTAGAGTCTATATTCTATATATACATGTATATATGTACCATTCAATATATATACTATTTTAAAAAATATGCTACAAGATATATACTACAATATAATGATATATAGACTAATTTATAAAATATATACACAAGTATACGTTAAATATATACTACTTTAGAGTCTATAGAAGATACATACACATGTATACGTACTATTCAATATATATTTACTACTTTAAATAAAACATATACCACCATATATATACTACAATATATACACATTATATATATAGTTATATACTAATTTATAAAATATATTCACTTGTATACGTTCAATATATACTCTTTTAGAGTCTATATTCTATATATACACATATATATGTACCATTCAATATATGTACTACTTTAAAACATATGCTACAAGATATATACTACGATATAATGATCTATAGACTAATTTATAAAACATATACACATGTATACGTTAAATATATACAACTTTAGAGTCTATAGAAGATATATACACATATATTGTACCATTCTATATATATGTACTACTTTAAATAAAACATATACTATAATATATATACTACAATATGTACACACACTATATATATAGTTATAGACTAATTTATAAAACATATATACGTGTATACGTTAAATATATATTCTATTAGAATCTATATTCTATATATACACATATATACGCATCATTCAATATATATACTACTTTAAAAAATATGCTACAAGATATATACTACAATATAATGAAATATATATTAATTTATAAAGCATATGCACATGTACACGTTAAATATATACTACTTTAGAGTCTATAGAAGATATATACACATATATATGTACCATTCAATATATATGTACTACTTTAAATAAAACATATGCTACAATATATACACACACTATATATATAATTATAGATTAATTTATAAAACATATACACATGTATACG
This sequence comes from Capsicum annuum, assembly GCF_002878395.1. NCBI lineage: Eukaryota > Viridiplantae > Streptophyta > Magnoliopsida > Solanales > Solanaceae > Capsicum > Capsicum annuum. The sequence continues at coordinate 47,568,013 of NC_061111.1, forward strand.
TTAAATATATACTCTTTTAGAGTCTATATTCTATATATACGCATATATACGTACCATTCAATATATATACTACTTTAAAAAATATGTTGTTATTATTATTATTATTATTATTATTATTTGAAAAAGGGTCAAATATGCTCCTCAACTTTACGAAAAGATCAAATATACCCTCCGTTAGAAGTTTGGTCCAAATATGCTTTCGCTGTTAAAGTTTAGGATCAAATATGCCCCTCAACTTTGCGAAGAGGTCCAAATATACCCCTCCGTTATAGGTTGAGGGGTATATTTGGACCTTTTCACAAAGTTGAGGGGTATATTTGATCCTAAACTTTAACAGCGAAGGCATATTTGGACCAAACTTTTAACGGAGGTATATTTAGATCTTTTTGCAAAGTTGAGGGGCATATTTGACCCTTTTCCCATTCTCTTTTATAATAGCCTTCTTGAAATTAGTTTGTAAATGTGACATAGCTCGGTACCACGTCTCAAGTAATTTTTAATCACAATTTATTCTTTTATTATTTTAAATTATTAATTATTCAAACCTATATTATTTTAAACGTAGTATTCAAGTATGTAAATTTCATGTTAGAAGACTAAATGATTATATATATGTTCAAATCTAGGGTCAAAATTAAGAGTAATATTAAGGTGGATTAAGGTGATAGGTTGGGTGCGAATGAATTCTTTTTAATGGATCAAAACTAAAAACTAAAAAAAAAATATTAAAAAATGATGTGAATCCCTAATAAGAGACCACGTGATAAAACTGTTTTTTAGAAAACCACCATTAAAAAGTAATGACATGGATGAACCGATTTTGTAACGGCGATAACATGAATGAACCCAACTTTTAACGGATGGCATAAATGAGTCATTTCTGATAGTTCAGTGACATATTTAAGCCTTTTCCCTAAAAAGAATTAGGACTCACTATACATAGAATGTAACAACACATACTTGGGAAATCGTTACGATTATCTGCTGAATAATGATGATAATCGTTCTGAAGTTCCATGTATTGTTGGCAATAGTTGAAGGTAGCATCACCAACATCAGCAGTTCTTAGGCTACTTCGAGCAGCAAAAGGTTGTATGACTTCTTATCAATTCTATCTTAGACACTAGGAGCCACAGAGTTTTTCCATTTATATTTCTCCATTGGTCAATGTTATATTATTAAGGTAAAAACTTTAAAAAGAAAACATCAAATTATAAGATAAAAATTATATTTAAAGAAGAATATGATAATTCAAAAGGGTTAAAATCGTTTACACCTCGAACTTTGCTGTAAAAAACAAACACCCCCTCAATTTTGAATAATAATCATTCTTCCTCCTTTTTCCTATTTAATTTTTTAAAATACGTATTTTACCCTTATATTTATATCAATATTTGTATCTCTTCTTTTAAAAAAAGAATTTTTTTTTTTATAAAAATATATTTTTTTATTTTTAATCTATTTAACATATTTTCTTTAAAAGTTAAAAATATTTTTAAGATAAAAAAATAAATGTGAAAAATATTAATTGAGTATATAATTAAATGACAAACTATAATGAAATAAATGAGCAAAATAGTAAAAATTAATTTTATTAAAAATCAAAACTATAATATATATTTATACGTGAAAATAATAGGTAATTATAATTTTATAAATATATTTCAATGTAGGTATACAAATTCTCAAACCCACCTTTTAACATTAGTAGTAAATTCTTTTATAATTAATTACAAAATCTAAAGGTACTTTTTACATTCAAAATTTTTATATTTTATGTATTAAGTACTAAGGGGTTTGGGTCACATGTGATAAAAGAGTTTTATAATGAGGTGTAGGTGATACAAGTCTTAGGGTGTGTTTGGTATGATGGAAAATATTTTCCAGAAAATGTTTTTCGATTTTCCCTTGTTTGGTTGCAACAAAAGTTTAGGAAAATATTTTCCAAGGCAACTTATTTTCCACCATTTGAAGGAAACTGACTTCCCTCATGGGCCAAGGAAAGTCATTTTTCAGAAAATGACAAATGTGACGTATGACCTCACCCTCACCCCTCTTCCCACCCCAACAACACTTATATTCACATGACTCAAAAAATTTACTTTTCTAAAAAATTTACATTACTCAGAAATATTTTTTACTATGCGTTGCTTCAATTCTTCACTGTTTGAAATAAAAAATAATGAAGCCCGAATTTTTTTCATTTTCTATTTGTTGAATATATTGTTATTTTCATATGCATAGAGGAAGACTTACTTATGTTACTTTTGTTAAATGCATATTTCATTTGGTTATCGATGTAACTTGTTTCACGAGGTTGAATAAGTTTGTCGTTCTGTTATATTTCTATTAATTGTAGTATCTTGAGATTGTCCTAACAGAATATTGAAAAGTGTCTCCTATATTTGTCAATTAATAGTTGTTTAAATTTAGTGATTGTAATATTTTAGTATTCGATATTGATATTATTTGTTATGCTTAAATTAGTTCTTACAAATTGTTGAATTGCTAAAGGCACTGATATACTAGTTAACAGATAGTAGTATTTTCTAAAAAATATTTTTTCACTCATCAATCGAACACTAGAAAATATTTTTCTAAAAAATATTCTCTATTCACCAACCAAACACCATAAAATATTTTTCAGAAAATATTTTCCATTCACCAACCAAACATAAGAAGATAAGTAGAAAACCAACTTATTTTCCAAGAAAACATTTTCCAAGAAAATATTTTCCATGAAAAATATTTTCCATCATACCAAACACACCCTTAATTATTAGTTGGAGGTGACAATTACTTTATTATGTATTAAAAAAGTTGGAAAAGTTTTAAAATAATCCATAAATTTTTAAATTTACACTTTGATCCCAATGCATACCTAAAATAGCGGGAAATGGAGGAAAAAAAGGGGCATTTCTCTCTTTTCTCATCCATTATTGTTTTCTCTCTCTTAGCGATTTTTGTTGTTAATTGTTTCTGTTTCTACTGCTTTATTCATCATCTTCTGCTTCATCTTTTTGTTGTTGGTACAGTGCTACTGCTGTGATCTGA
>NC_061111.1:47574066-47586590 GCF_002878395.1 Capsicum annuum
AGATTGAAAGACAAATAGAGTATCATTGCTTTCTTAGCAATATCGTTATAATTGATTGTGTTTTCTTGCCTTGACATGCTTTCAACATTCCTGGGTGAAGATCAGATGCTTGCTGTAGTATGTGAATCCCGATAATTTTCAAGCTTGCCTTCAGCTTGTTGATTTTGTATTCAAGCTGGTCGTTACCATCTTCGAAGTTGGTAAGGAGTTCCTCATATCTTATGATCTCAGTCAGGAACACTACCTTCAAAGTTATGGCATTCTAGAAGCCCTTCAGAGCACTTTCTCTTCAGAAGCTTTAAAGGATACATGGAGGGTCTCTGTGTTTGTTTTTGGTCAAAATGTGTTGATGCACGTTGAAGATGTGGTCCCAATAGTTGAAAAACACACTTTTATCGAGCGTTGCTCCATGCATCTTGCTCAACCAATTTGATAAATTAGTAAGCATGGAGTTACGTAGCATGTGATTTAAACCGACTCTATCAAGCCTATCAAACGTTACGTAACTCCAAGCTCATTACCCTATCAAATAATATGCCCGATTTAGTGCACATAGAAAAAAAGCCCAATCTATTAGCCTTTCTGCTAATCACTCTTCTCCAATATAGATGACAAGATATCTGTTATGCAAAAGTCTACACCAACGCCAGACATGATTGCCTGGGAACATATCTGGCGATGGTGTCGACTTTTGCATAGCAGATATCTTCTCATCTATATTGAAGAAGAGCAATCAATAAAAAGGCTGAGAGATTGAGCTCGTTCGATTTATGCACAAACTCGGTCATATTTTTTTAATAGAGTAAAAAGCTTATAGTTACGTAACGTTTGATAGGCTTAGTAGAACCGATTTAGATCACACGCTACGTAACTCCATGCTTACTAATTTATCAAATTGGTTGAGCAAGATTCATGGAGCAACGCTAGATAAAAGTGCGTTGTTCAACTTTTGGGACCACATCTTCAACGTGCATCAACACATTTGACCTAAAACAAAAACAAAGACCTTCCATGTATCCTTTAAGGCTTCTGAAGAAAGTATTTTGAAGGGCTTCTAGAATGCCACAACTGTGAAGGTTGTGTTCCTAATCAAGCTCACAAGAGACGAGGAACTCTTTACTAACTTCGAAGAGGGCAACGACCAGCTTGAATGCAGAATTAACAAGTTGGAGGCAAGCTTAAAAATTATCAGAATTCACATACTACAGCAAGCATCTGATCTTATCCAAGAAATGTTGAAAGCATGTCAAGGCAAGAAAACACAATCAATTATAACTATATTGCTAAGGAAGCAATGATACTCTACTTGCCTTTCAATCTCGTTTGTGGTTTCGATCAGGTAAACGATAGTGGACCTGATCGTAAATACAAACAAGAAGGCATGGGATAAAATTTAAATTTCAGAAATTTGCCGTCTATGCTTAGATTCCTTATTTTAACTACAGTTGCTGTTGACATAAGTTTTCTAGACTTGTTGTACATCATTTTTACCCTCGATGTTTGTGAGGCTTCTTTGTTGGTCTTCTCTTATTTTTTATCTAGGTGATAATCCCGACCATGCAGCTCCCTAGGAAAGTGTCCATCTGCATTATTTTTCTTTCAGAGACACAACAGATGAAATTACATTACCGGATACACTTTCATATTTGCACTTGATTCAGATCTAACATCTGTTAAGATAATTCCACCGGCCAGATTCGTTAAAAGTTACTTTCTACCCTATGTGTCTTCTTAAATTAGCTCTCAGATGATATAGTCTTCCATCAACCACCCATTTTTCTTCGAAAGCATTCTCCTACCGCACATTCTGGCATAAAATCATTACCCCGAGCGAGCAACCCAACCATATAAATTTTGATCAGGGCAATAAATATATTGATTTTTCGTTCTTATTAGATGCAGTGCTAAGCTTCGAAGGCCTCTAAGGGTCCAATGCATCCTAAAAGTTAGTCCAATCACTATTGAATCTCTTTATAATGACACAAAACTTATATCCCTTCACAATGTTTGACAAATAAACATGAGCAACAACCGACATTAAATCTTAACAGGTTATCATAACCATATTCATGGTCCCTCAGCCTTATCAGTTCGGACCTACCAAACTTAACTGTAAAATTGCAGACATCTTGTTTGAACGATCTGTGACTAATCAGTAAAAACATCATTCACAAAATCAGTGCACTCTATATGTGTTTCCACGATAACATTATCAGTAATACATACCTCCCACATATGAAGTGGTTTCATCTACAAGCAGTTTATTTCTCCGATCCCATCTTTACTGCAGCCTCTTGAGATAGTCCATCAAAATTGATAAACTGTAAGTTCCTTATATCTACAAAGAAGAGGAAAAAAATTAATGTCACAAAAAGAACATTATCCATCTGTTGCATCAGATGTGGATTCTGTTATAGCAGATGTAGAGTCTGTTGCAACAAATGTGGAGTCTGATGGAAAACATCATACAGCCTTTCTGGTGGTTTTATTTGTTCCAACAGTTTATCCATCTGTTGCAACATCAACAACAGCATAAATATCAACAAAAAAACAATATTTGTTTCAATAATATCATCAACAACAAAGAAGCAACATCCTTTGTGCTAGAACTATCACCACCACCACCACCACCACCACAAGTTCCAACAATGCCAACCCCACCAACAACATCAAAAACTATATTAACAATAATGAAACAAATAAAATACATACAAAGAAAAATGATACTGCCAACAAGGCTTTTAAACTTCTCCCAACAGATGATTTTTTTCTCATATTGTAATAAAAATTCTCGAATTATTTATTCAACACTTACAAGTTCCTTAAAAATTTTTTAATAAATATGATATGGGTAAATAGTAAATAAATAAAAAAAAACAGATGTAAATAACATGCAAAGAAGAAGGCAAGAATGAAAGAGCAATAATGAACCATACCTTAATATTAAAAAGGGGATCAAAATACAAATTTAAGTCGAGGAAAGATATGGATGGATTTAGATCTGAAAAGATCTTTATGAGAAGAGAAGAGAAAAGAGAGAAAAAAAAGTTGTGACCCTAAAGAGGAGAGAGAAAAAAATGAGAGTTAAATAAAATAAACTGCAGCTGAAGGAAGAGATGAGATAATTTCTATAGATGTATTGTGTACGTAGATGTGATGGTTTTCAATATTCATTAATTAACATTCATTAAAAATTTGAGGGGCATGAGGAAGAGTAAGACTACTAACATTAAAAAGACAAGACAAGATTGCTCAATGAACTCACTTTTGAGATATTCAAGAAACATTTTTTACTGCCTTTAGTAGTAAGTACTACTATTTCATATTATCTACTCGGACCAGAAGCTTCTTGCTTTAAATTAAAAGAGATAAAAAGATTTTCAAACAGATATATCATCGGTTGCAACATATATAAATATCTGTTTAGAAATCCCAACAGCTCAGTCATCTGTTACAACAGATGTAAATATCTGTTTAAAAATCCCAAAAGCTCAGTCATCTGTGACAACATATGAAAATATTCATTTGATAATTAATAAAATCAGATATGTCATCTGTTACAATAGATATAAATATTTGTTTGAAAATTTCCAACAGCTCAGTCTTCTGTCGCAACAGATGCAAATATCTATTTGATAATTAAATTAGATATGTTATCTGTTGCAACATATATGTACCTGTTTGAAAATTTTCAACAGCTTAGTCATTTGTTGCAACAGATTTTATAGCAATTTATTTAGGTGGAACTAGGGATGAATGAATGAGCTTGTACGTCAACTATAAATCCAATTAAGTCTTTGCAATTGCATATCATTGGTATTGCGTTCATACCGACCTGAGTTATCGATTGATCACTCTGAGTTGAAATGAGTTCTTATCAACTCAATGTTAGAATAGTGATAGTACCTAAGTTGATTTAGGTGGAACTAGGGTTGTATGAGTGAGCTTACAGGGTCAACTACAAATCCAATTGAGTCTTTGCAATTGCATGGCGTTGGTATTGCATTCATCCCGACCCGAGTCGTCGATTGATCACTCTTAGTTGAAATGAGTTCTCATCAACTCAATGTTAGAATAATGATAGTACCTAAGTTGATTTAGGTGGAACTATGGATGAATGAGTGAGATCGCAGGTTCAACTACAAATCTAATTGAGTCTTTGAAATTGCATAGCGTTGGTATTGCGTTCATCCCGACCCGATTCGTCGATCGGTCACTCTGAGTTGAAATGAGTTCTCATCAACTCAATGTTAGGATAGTGATAGTACCTAAGTTGATTTAGGTGGAAATAGGGATGAATGATTGAGCTCGCAGGATTAACTACAAATCCAATCGAGTCTTTGCAATTGCATGGCATTGGTATTGCATTCATCCCGACCTGAGTCGTCGATCTATCACTCTGAGTTGAAATGAGTTCTCATCAACTCAATTTTAGAATAGTGATAGACCTAAGTTGATTTAGGTGGAACTACAGATGAATGAGTGAGTTCGCAGGGTCAACTACAAATCCAATCGAGTCTTTACAATTGCATGGTGTTGGTATTGCGTTCATTCCGATCGAGTCATCAATCGATCACTCTAAGTTGAAATAAGTTCTCATCAACTCAATATTTGGATAGTGATAGCACCTAAGTTGATTTAAGTGGAACTAGGGATGAATGAATGAGCTCGCAGGGTCAACTATAAATCCAATCGAGTCTTTGCAATTGCATGCGCTCGTATTGCATTCATCCCGACCCGAGTCGTCGATCGATCACTCTGAGTAGAAATAAGTTCTCATCAACTCAATCTTTTAAAAACTATATCTTTTAAAAAATTTAAAATTAATTAAGATCAATTTGGACCAAATTAGCAATTTCAAAACTTGTCATTCTTTTGCAAAATTACAAATCAACCCATACAAATCATCCATTTGTGCGAAAAACTTTTCATTTTAAATCTTAAGTTCTCGCTCTTCTCTCCCTCTCTCTCTCGGGGTGTCCTCTCCCTCTCAACAATACAAATAATACAAACAACAACTACTCAACATATTGCTCAACCCTTCAAAACAGGTCGATTTTCTTCCTATTTACGACTACATATAGTTATTTTTTTGACTTCATTCCCATTTGTATCTGTTGTTTTCTCTATCTTCGCATGTAACAGAGTTCGAGAAGAGTTCTACATTTGTTCTTTATTCTAAAAAATAGGGATTTTTAGTTAATGATAAAAAAGAAGACTTTTAGTTGTATTATCTTCGAGAATGGGTTAACAATTTTGAGTTTTGATGCTAAAAAAGTAGGAAGCACCCGAGAAAATCCTAGTTTTTCTCTCAGTGTTTTGTTGACTATCATGGTATTTTTGGATAGTGTTTGTGGTGTTGTTGGAGGCTGTTGTTGGTAGAGTTGGTATTTGTGTTTTTTGGCGGTGGTGTCGGTGGTCTTGGTGTTGGTATTGGTGGCATTGGTGGTGTTCTTGGTGGCATTGGTCGTGGCATTGGTTGTGGTGGTGGTGGTCCATTTGTTGCAACGGGTAGAAGATCTGTTGGGACATATTAAATAGGTCTTTAAACAGATTCCACTCGTTGGAGTATTTTCTTATAATGTGGCAGAGAATCATTTATTGAAATTTCTCCACCTGTTTCAACAGGTGAAGTATCTGTAGGAAAATATTAAATAGGTCTTCAAACAGATTCGGGTTCCCTACCTATTCCAACTGATGGGATGTCTGTTGGAGTATTTTTTTTTGGTTATGTGGTAAGAATAATTTATTGAAATTTGTCTCACCTTTTTAAAAAAAATTATGCAGACATCAAATGCAATGTATTTTTTGTTTTTTTTTGTTTATAGTTAAAAGATGTCTCCCAAAAGAAAAGAAACAGAAAGTGGAGAAAATGGATCAACTTCCGATCACCAAACAAAAAAGGCTAGAGTATAGATAGATTCGGAGGAACTTTCAGAACAATCTCAGTCAGGGCAAAATGAAGCCGAGAAAAATGATAACTCCTCCTCACCAATGGGGCGTGAAATAATATTGAAATTTCAGTATGATTCTGTCAAAACCATTAGTATTGACAAGTTTTGAGTTGCGATGTTGATGAATAACCCTAATGCAGTATTTGGTGATCTTGTACTTAAATGTCAGTTGGGGAAACCTTTTGACTAACTTAGGAGTATTATGAAGAAGAAAAACATAGATGGACTTTTTAAGAAGAGCTGCTTTGCACACTTTCTTGAGCTGTCTGGGGCCCGCCCTATCCATTTACCAATGATTATAGTATATGGCCTTTTCAAATACAGGATCATGTATGCGGGGGATGATGGAGGTCCAAAGGAGGGAGGATATAAGATGGATGAAGTCTGGATCAACTACTATGGTATGCCGGTTTGTTTTGGATTGAAAGAGTTTTCCATTGTGACGGGCTTGAGATGCGATTGTCCAGAATAACCTGCTATCAACAAAACACCCCACAAAGGGTCCAACAAACGCAAGTTAAAAAAAGAAAGGTTGTTGGGCATTGTTGGACCTAGCTACAAAGTGAAGGATTTGATAGCGGATCTCAAGAATAAATACATACCAAAGCACTATAGGGAGAAATTGTGCTTAGTTTGGTTTGTCCATTCCGTTTTATTGGCAAGAGACGTCAAGAAAGTCATAGAACGTGATTTGTTGGCGCTTGCTGATGATTTTGGGAGATTCAACGATTATACTTGGGGCTACGATAGCTACTACTTGACTGTCAAATATTTACTGAAAGAGTTAAAGCCAAAGACGACCACATTATACAGCTTTCCTTGGGCTTTTGTGGTGAAATTGATCACTATTTTTACTCATTCATTAATTTATATTGAATATACTTGTGACTTTTTTTTACTTGCTTCCTGTTTACAATTTTTAGGCTTGGACTTATGAAACCATTCCTCCCCTTCGAAATTATTTCATGGTTTACCCGGATAAGGTTTCTCATCCAAGGATCCTTAGGTAGTTGGCTGCAGTAGAGAGCAGCAAAAAAAATATTAATGAGGCTGATCTCTTTAACCCTCCGGATAATGCAGTACATCTTCTTTCAACTAAAATAATTTGTCTCAAAGAAAGATATTGAAACAGATGTTCCATCTGTTGCAAGAGATTACCCGTCAACTGCAACTGGTGCAATGGGTAATCTATTACAACAGACGATCCATATTTTGCAACAGATTAACCATATGTTGCTTTGTTCTCTGAACCCTACTCAACAGATTAACCATCTAATGTAAATTATGCAATAGATGGGTATTTTGATGCAACATATTATCAATCTGTTTCAACATACAGATCAGCTGTTGCACTAGCTAGATCGTCTATTGCATAAGTTGGCTGTGTTAACATAACCCGAGCCCCATGTAACCCAACTGACTGCAAATTATTATTATATGATTTAAATTCCTCTTGTCATTTTTTATAGGTTGTGCATCCTTGGATCGTGCCTACCATTGATGAGCTGGAAACGACTTTTTTTCTTACTCTGGGTCTTGTTGATACAAAAAAGACCCAACGGTGGAGTTAATAAAGAAGGAATTGGATGAAGCAATATCCATAAGAAGAGCATTTAGGCAAGGTCAATCAAATGTTGAAGCTCTTCACGACCTAACTCAAACTGCAACAGATCCGGGTGCTTCTTCTGGGGGTGTTTCTGGTGGAGTTGTTTGTGATGGTAGCAGCCATTCTGCTTCTGCTTCTGCTGCCAGTCGTGATTATGAGCATGTTGGTGCTCATCAAAAAATAAATATGTTTGAAAACACCCCTTGCACAGGTCCTCCCTCTCACCCCTACACCGGTCCCTCCCACCCTTATAGTGGTCCCTCTCACCCCTCCTCAACCTTATGTTCTCATTGCAAATGCAAAGTGTGCAGGACAGAGAGGATAAACTCCTCGACAAGCTAGAGGCTATTGCTGAAGTTACCGAGGAGTTGAAATCCAGGAGGGGTGTCATACCATCCAACGAGGTGAGGGAGCCATGCACTCCTACAGTGGAGGTTAGGAGGAAGAGAATAAAAATTAGATAAATTATCTCCATTTTGAGATCAACAAAAAATGCAACTTCCCCCCTCCAATAGTTTTTAAAGTTCAGGGGCCCCCTAAGAAGGTGGACATATTTGCGGCGCTTGGCAAGGAGAAGAAGAAGGAACTGGAAGAATTCATCACGATGAAGGTTCAAAAAGAATACACCATGCATTCATTTGCTGCCAAAGACTTCTTGAATATGATAAATATGTGTGTGTGGTATGAGGACAAGGTAAGTTTACTTTTGCTAACCTACCCTTTCAATCTACTCCATGAAGAAGAATCTACACAGCATATGTGTAATCTGTTGCAACAGCTTGGTATTCTGTTGCAATATAATACACATCTGTTGCATAAGTTGCGTTGGCTGGGTAATCTATAAACTGATTTAGAGAACCCTCTGCATCAGATTCTTTTCATTGTGTTTTTATTCTTTGCAATTACTAACCTATTTAAAAATTATCTTCTTATACCACAGTATATTGATGAAATTATCTGCCTCATAAGGGGCAGGCAATTAGCGTACCCAGATGCTTATGATGATGCTGATAGGATAATGGACCTCAATTTCTATAATAATTTCAAAGATAGGTACTCTGATCTTTGTAATCTAGCTGATTCCGGTGGCCTGGGATCTGATCAGTTAGTTTCTACGTTCCAATGGTATGAAAAATCAATTAAATATGTTAGAGGGAAGAGGCCATATCCACACGACAAGAGCTATGCCAAGGCAAAGAAAATCCTTCCAGTCATGAACGTGGATGTCACCCATTTTCTCACTGTTGAGATACTACTATACGAGGGAAAGATTAAGGTTTATGACTACAACTTCCCTATGTTCAGCGAGAAGATATTGTTAACCCACATGCAGCCACTCTTGAAGTTGTTGCCCAAGTTGTTGACGTAGAGTAAGCTTATGGATTATTTGTCGGCTGAAGTCTTGGCGTAGGAATCATGGATTTTTAAAGGTCGAAATGAGAACATCCATCTCACAAAAAATACAACAGGTGTAGCGTACGGGCCGTACTCGTTTGCATACATGGAGTCTTTGCTGCCCGACACACAAATAACCGATGTGTACGATACCATTATGGGAAAGATGCAATGGGTTTGGGCATATGGGGTACTAACTAAATGGTTGGAGCCCGTGTATAAAAAAGAACATGTACAAAGACAGAGACGAGCACGATAACAAATTTTCATTTCAAACCAATTCACTATACATATAGGGGCAATAATTTTTATGTCTGGCAAAGTTGAATTTTTATAATGCAACAGATTTTATATCTGTCGTAACAGATATAGTACCTGTTGTGACAGATTGATTATCTGTTGGAATAGGTTGGTCATCTTTTGCGTTATGCAGATGTTCCCCGTCTATCTGTCACAATAGATTTACGATCTGTTGCAACATATAACTTACCTGTTACAACTAATCGATAATCTATTGGAGCAAATAAAAAAAGTAGGAAGACCTGTTATATAATTTTCAGCAGATGACCTATGTGTTGCATCTCATGTTGCAACATATGCCTAAATCTGTCTAATAAGATATGTCATCTGTTGCAGCAGATGTATTATCTGTTGCAGTATTTTAATCTAGTACTCCATTTCAATTAACATGTTCAAAACTCAGAATTAATTATATTCATAGACAGAATAAAATAAATCGAAGCCTTAGGAAATTACATGAAATAAAATAACTGAACAAATAAATAAAATATAAAATAAATCATTATGAGTACAAACGATCTACTCTACAAATAAATCAACAAGTTAAACCAAGGAGGATAAGTTATTACATTGACAGGCTCAAGCTATAAATATCTAATCAATATGGACAAGTTGTTCTTCAGCCAGTACTATGGAATTCGGCTTTGGTCGTGTGGATCTTTAACGTCGGTTGCATACGGTTTTTGAGCTTTCGCTTCTCCATATTTCCATAAAAGAGCAGCATATCTTTTGTGGAGTAATCCGGCATCAAGTCCATCATTTGGTACTTGTAATCCATCTCTCAAATACTCGATATAGGCAGTAACAAACGAACCGCAATCCCTGCGTTATAAAAAAATAGATAATCCATATCTTGCAGCTCATGCAAGCATTGTGAAATTTGTGAAATAAAACTAAATCATGACACTTAAACTTACAGGCTACAAATAGTTTGTTGAGCAATTCCGTCAACATATTATACAACAAATGGATTAGCCATGTTATCCCGGTATACTTCAATCGTCGACCAATCAGTACGAACCTTTTGATCTGAAAAGCCACTCATATCAAGGTAAGTAGGTAATATTTTGGCCATCTTTTATATCTTAGACGACGGCCCGGAACATCTCCTTTGCGACATCGGGTCATAAACTTGGATGCGCCTCTCTTTTAGAACGACGACAGCCAACACCCAATGGAATTCATCACCATAATTGATTTAGATGTACACTTCATCGACCAAATGCCAAGGTAAGCTAGGGATGCTAAAACCTTTGCTGATATTGATTAAGCATTCCTCATTTTGGAAAACTTTCAGTTGTTGTTGACAATACCTATCGTAGGCATTATTGATGTAAACTTTGTACAAATAATTGCTTGTTGTATATCTGTATTATTTTTGTGTTTGCAACTTGGTCTTCTTTCGGAGGTAGTAAAAAATGACATCGATGTGCTGCACATATTATCAAATATTTTGGATTACGTGATGAAAAATCAATACGCAGATACAGTTAAATAAAGTATTAATTAATAGTAATATGTATGGCCTTTAAACCTCATCATTCCAGCAAGTTTGGGGCTGTGATATCAAATAGAACCAATTCTTCATTCTGGGATGTGCAACAACATAGTACATATCAAAACTAAGACTCGATTCGTTCACTTTGTAGTGCTCGTCATTTTGTTTTCTACATAATGATTTATATGTGTTAATGTCAGGTTCTTACAACAAAAATTGTATAAACTAATATCCATAAAATTAATTTATGTACCTGCCGGCATGACGCTTTAACAGCCCACCGACAATTCATTCTGAATAGTCGTTGATCAACTGTATTAGTTTTTTGGGAACCTCATCCGAGATGTTGAATCCTTCAAACAGGTAATTCTACCGTTCTCTCAAACTGACAGGCTCCACTTTTTCTTTATCTTTAGAAGTAGTTGATGGATTATCAACTGTCATATTATACTCTTCGACCGTAGTTGCGACATCCACCTGGAAAGCTAGGATTTTCAATGCTAAATAGAGATATACAACAGATTTTCTATCTGTTGCAACAGATGATTCTTATGTTGCATCAGATGGATTATCTGTTGGGGCAAATTCGAACTGGTAAATTAGAGCAGTACAATAATTTCAAACAAATGACCCATCTGTTGTAACATAAGACTCATCTGTTAAAATAGATAATGAATCTGAAGCAACAGGTTAGACAACAGTTGCAACAAATGTATACATCTATTTAATAATTTTCAGCAGATGTATCATCTGTTGAAACAGATATGTTCTTGTTTGTTTTTTGGAACAGATGATGTACATTCACCTTCTTCAGCTCATGCTTCTTTTTTGTGGCCCTTGCATACTGAACATCGATGCAAGACAAAGACAGAGGCATTGATATCTTGTTTTTTTTTTATGATTGATGATTCCTTGGAAGTGTCTTTCCTTCTCCTCTTAGCCGCCTTGATCTCTAGTAGAGTATCTGGATATGAAATCCTCTTTGATGAAATGACACCCCTCTTAGATGTCATTTTCTTTACAAAAGCTGTTAGTGCATTAATAGCATTAATCACTTCATCACCTTGCAGTCTTGACATTTGCATGAAGAACATTCGCTATATATGGCAAAATTAGGAGAAAAATCTATACAACCATTATGATCATAATCATAATGGCTTGTTGTTTCAAAAACTGTAAGAGGAGCATCATTAGCCCCACCCTCTAAAATTATTTTTCTTGTGATGGTTGTTGCTCCAAACAATTCTATTTTTATTTCATCAAGGACCTTAGGGTTCGATAAAGTTTGTACAGACCGTAAAGTAAGAAAAAATGGCATCTTCAAATCTCGGTTGGTCGGAACAAGCCATGGATGGACAATCTAAAATAAATCGATACATATATTAAGAATGATAATGAAATCATTTAATCATTAATTAAAACAAAAACTTGATTAGAATTAGATTTACTGCTTCCTTGGGGGGATTGAAAAGATCAAGAAATTTTGCATTTTTATCGGTTTTGGCCGACAACCATCTCAGAATTCTTGGACAGGAAACTTCTTCCTAGTAATTCACTTGTTGTCTCAAATAAGGAATGGCTTCAAATGCCCAAGCCTATAACATAACGCCAATAAATCAAAGCATTATTGAATGAAAAAATGATGAATCATATTATGATAAAAGAAATATTTACCATGAAGGCCCATAAAAAACCATATAAGTTGACTATTTTGTGGCATTAAAAGAGTCAACAAATATTCGACAGTCATTTTGAAGCTTTCATAACCCCA
>NC_061111.1:47586690-47695589 GCF_002878395.1 Capsicum annuum
ATTTTGCATTTTTATCAATTTTGGCCGACAACCATCTCAAAATTCTTGGACAGGAAACTTCTTCCTAGTAATTCACTTGTTGTCTCAAATAAGGAATGGCTTCAAATGCCCAAGCCTATAACATAACGCCAATAAATCAAAGCATTATTGAATGAAAAAATGATGAATCATATCATGATAAAAGAAATATTTACCATGAAGGCCCATAAAAAACCATATAAGTTGACTATTTTGTGGCATTAAAAGAGTCAACAAATATTCGACAGTCATTTTGAAGCTTTCATAACCCCAAGGATAGTTGTTAAATGCCTCAAGATCCTCAGAGAGATTTATTAAATCGAGGCCTATGTTGTTGTTAGCGTCTCTCGCCCAAAGAACATTATGTACAAACCAAACCAAACACAATAATTGTTTGTGCTTCTTTGAAAGTCCCTTACTTTTCAACGCTTCAATCAGATTTTTGTTTTTGAAGCTTAGACCAACAATGGACACCAGGTCATCACGATCACTCGACTTGCCCTTTCCTTTTTTAGGTGTGCAAGATGCTTTTTTTTGTGGTTAGAGTAGGTATAACTTGAGAAGGAGAAGGAGGATAATATTTTAGTCCGGTAACTATGGCAAAAATCCTTCCCAACCAAAACAAACAGGCATGCCACAGTAATTTATCCATACCTCATCCATCTTATCTTTGTTTTCATACATAAACCTTCACTTGAGAAGATCATATACCATTTTCATCTAGAAACGAGCATTGTTGTCCTCCGTCAAATCAAGATATTTCCCAAAGCAGTTTTTCCTGAAATAAGAATCCAATATTTGTTCTCAAAGTATTTTTCTGAAGGCTTCAAAAGATTTTTCCATGACCGACCTAACCACGAGATCACTCGTTAAATCTGTGGCACCATCGCACTGCATTCTCACAGGGTAACGAGAAGGTTTTGACCAACTCTTCGACGGAAGGGCTATTAGCATTTGGATCATCTCTTTTGAAATATTCTTCCTCCCCATGTTCATTATCTTCTGCTCCTGATTGAGATAACGCTTGTAAAACAAGATCATAGAGTATTGGATGTAGCTGAGCTGCTGCACTTGTTCCTTTACTTGGACTTGATTCAATTTATTTTATTTTGGGAGCTTTGTTATCTTAAATTAATAGGAACATAACATAGATTATAATTGATGAATGCATAATAGTAATATAATAGTTCCAACAGACAACTAATCTGTTGCACCAGGTATGTTATCTGTTGCAACATATAACCAACCTGTTGCAATGGATGAGTAATACGTGGGAACCATAAAAATAGCACTATCTGTTGCACCTGGTATTTTATCTGATACAACACATAACTGACCCGTTGCAACGGATGAGTAATTCGTTGAAAACAATAAAAATAGATCACTAATCTGTTGCACCAGGTATTTTATCTGTTGCAACATATAATCGACCTATTGTAATGGATGAGTAAATCGTTGGAAAGAATAAAATTGAATCACTAATCTGTTGTACTAGGTATGTTATCTGTTGCAACAGATAACCGACCTGTATGAGTAAATCGTTAGAAAGAATAAAAACAGTCCTAATCTGTTGTGAAATAAAGAATAAATCATTGGAAAGAATAAAAATAAATCACTAATCAGGTATCTGTTGAATCAATATCGTTTAGATTTCTTCCAAACAGAAGAGTCATCTGTCACAACAGATGAATGATCTGTTAGATTGTTCACCTGTTGCATCAGATTTTTAATCTGTTGCATCAGATTTTAAAATAAAGAGTAAACCATTGGAAAGAATAAAAACAGATCACTAATCAGTTATCTGTTGGATTAATATTGTTTAGATTCCTTCCAAACAGAAGAATCGTCTGTCGCAACAGATGAATGATTTGTTAGATTATTCACCTGTTGAATCAAATTTTCATTGTTGCAGCAGATTTTTAATCTGTTGCATCATGTATTTCATCTATTACATTAGATGTTTCAACTGTTGCAATACCATTTCTATCAAGACAAACAACAAATCAACCCAGCAACACCAACATATCACACATACAACTAAGAACATCAACTGTGACCAAAAATCACCAACAAATTTGAATCAACAGTACGACAACGAAAAGAAAAAATGCAGAAATTCCAAAAATTAGGGTTTTATTCATTCCACATTTTAATACCAGAAGAGTAGTTGGCTCAAGTTCCTCTGTTTCTTCATAATTTTTTACCTGTGAAAAAGAAAATGGGAGGATGAAGAACTCGAAGTTGTTGTTGCCGGAGAAGTATTCACATCAATTGACGGTTGAAAGTCAAAAAGAAATTCACCCGACTATTTGTCACCGGAGGTCGAAGGGAGAAATTTTACAGAACTGTTGGTTGAGAGAAGCTGGAAAGAGAGAATAGTTGATTAGGATTGAAGAGGGGTGTAGGTTGGGTTGATTTGTATTTTTTAAAAGATTAGAAAGTTTTAAAAATATTAATCAAGTCCACAATTAACTTAATCAAGTTTCCTAATGATGTTTGACCCTATCTGTTGGTCAATGTCACCAATCCTTCATTCAAGACTTAAAAAACACCTTTCCTTCAATTTTCTCAAGTATGTATGTGAGTATGCAATTATGTATATAGATGCATATTTTGATTTTCCCTTATTCTTTAGAGTAAATACATAATTACCCCCCTGATGTTGGCCGAGATTTTCAAAAAGACACCTAAACTTTGAATTCGACCTATGACCCCATGATTCTTCTTTATTTTGTTGCAAGCACACCATTTTTTTGCTGAATCTCAGTCACAACAAAGAGAGTGAACACACACACCAATCAGGTGCTGCCACATGTTAAATACGTTTAATTTCATATTTTTTTAATAAAATTTTCTTTTTTATTTAATTTAACACCCCACCCCACCCCACCCCACCCCCTCTTCCCTCACCCCACACCTATCCAGCAACTGTCCTCCCCCTCCTCCCTCCCTCCTCCCCCTCCCCCCACCCTCGCGTCCAGCAGCTCCTCTCTACCCCCACCCCCCGTATAACACCCCCACCTCATCAGCATCTCCTCCTAACCCCACATTTTCGTCCATTTTTTTTTTCAAATCACTTCAAAAAATAGTTTTATGATTGAATTGAGAGTTTTATGATTGAATTGAGTTTTAAAGATAGTTAAATGATATGATTTAACTGAAAATGAAGCTTTAATGATATGATTTTTTTTTTAAAAGCTTCAATAGAGGAGCTTTAATGGTGACATTGTGTTGAAGAGCTTTAATGGTGACATTGTGTTGAAGAGCTTTAATGGTGTTGAAGAAGACATTGTGTTGAAGAAGAAATTGTGGGTAGTTAAATGACAAGATTTAATTGTAAAATGGAGCTTTAATGAATGATTTTAAAAAAAAAGCTTCAATGGAGGAGTTTTAATGGTGAATTGAGTTGAAGAAGAAAGGTTGGGTGGATTGGGGGGAGGAGGCGGAGAGGGGGAGGGATAATTTTAAAAAATAAATAATATTAATTAAAAAAAAAGAACTTAAATTATATATCAATTATTTTACACGTGACAGCTTTTAATTGATTAAAAAAATTAAATTCGAGCCCTTTCACGCGCTTGTGGAGCGTGTATACACGCAGAGGGTCAAAATGGTGTGTTTGCAACGAAATAAAGAAGAATCGTGGGGTAGTAGGTCGAAGTAAAAGTTTACGTATCTTTTTGCAAATCTCAGAGAAGATCAGGGGTGTAATTATGTATTTACTCTATTCTTTAAACGAGTTTTGGTTGTTAATATGATTATTTTCTAAATTATAATTTAAAATTCATCAACAACAATCATTTGATTTGTAACAAATATACATCCACAACATCATATCTAGCAAAACTTTTTAAGTGAGGTTTGAGAAGGGTAGGGGCACACAAACCTTACCACTACCTTAGAGAGATTATTTCCGAAAGACCCTCGACTATTAATTATTTTGTATACCTACGTTGAAATGTATTTATAAAATTATAATTACCTATTATTTTCACGTATAAATATATATTAGAGTTTTGATTTTTAATAAAATTAATTTTTACTATTTTGCTCATTTATAATATTATAGTTTGTCAATAAATTATATGCTCAATTAATATTTTTCACTTTTATTTTTTATCTCAAAATAATTTTTAACTTTTATAGAAAATATGTTATATAGATTAAAAATAATTTAAAAACTATAAAAAAGTTTTTGTTTTTTTTTTAAAAAAGATACAAATGTTGATATAAATATAAAGATAAAATAGGTGTTTTAAAAAATTAAATAGAAAAAAGGAGGGAGAATGATTATTGTTCAAAATTGAGGGAGGTATTTGATTTTTAAAGCAAAGTTCGGGAGTGTAAATGATTTTAACCCTAATCCAAAATAACATGATAATGGACTCTAAAGTGATTTTGATATTCATTCTAGATTAAACTTAAACAAGGTCGGTATGATCAAGCTTATTTATGTCTCAATTTTCATATTCTCTTCATCATTTTACTTAGATTATAATTTTCTTGCTTGCATATTTTTTATTTCAGCTTTTGAGGTTTTATATTAATTCGCCGACAACCAATATATTACTAGGCCAGGTATTCATTTTTAATATTCAACTAAACAATTGAATGAATTAAATTTGATAGACTCTACATGGCTATTTCAGATTTATAGCAAAAAGAGAAAATAAGAAACAATATTGCCAATCATCAAATTATAAAATACCCAGATTTGGTTGTTGCTACCCTCTTTCCTCTATTTTATGCATGTATTTGCCTTCAAACTACTATCCGGTAAGTTTATTTTAGAATTTAAGTTTTGTGCACTTTCACTATCAGGTAAACTTGACATGCAATAGCATGTCAAATTTATCTGATAATATAAAATATTTTATACAGTGCACAAAACTTAAAATCTTTTCTTTGATATGATTCCTAATGTATATCTAATATTATGGAACTTCATAGGTATGCCTAGAAATTTGTTCACCAGTGGATCACTATAAATTCGTCATGTCATTGAAAATCTTAAGGCCCTGTTAATTTGACCATGAAAATCAAATATAAATTGAAGTTGGCGTTGTGTTTGATCATTTAAATTTATTTTTAAATTTTTTGAAAGAAGTGAAAGTTTTCGATTTCCAGAATTCAACTTCAAGTTGAATTTTGGGATTTTTTAAAATTTTATGACCAAATACCTTTTTCGGAATTCAATTTTTGAGAAAAACAAATATTTTTCATGGACAAATACTAAACGCCCACTAAATTTTTGGATGATCCTTGATATCTAATGTCAACTAATTCGATTAAATTAAAATAACATGTTGTAGCAGTTTGTTAAATGAAAAATTCTTCTTAGAAAATATATTCCTAATTAGAGTTTCAATAGTTAGAAAACTTTATAAGATTCTTTATGTTATGTGCATTACTTAGTCTGTAGTCATTTTTACATGAGTGGATGAAATGGAACTCCACCTTCCACACTAACAAATTTAAAAATCTTCTATGAGACTAGGCGCTAAGAAATCTAAAATTATTAGCACCGTTTTAATAGTACACAATAAAATATCCGTTTGATTTCACAAGTAATTTGGAGAAAGTAGAGTGTACGCAAGTTTATTCATATCTTGAAAGGTAAAAAGGATGTTACAACTTTACTTCTATAGCTTAGCCTATAATGTCATGGTGAGCGCTTCTCTCTATACTGTGCCTTGGTTCAGAATTTACTCCTTGTTTAATGATGAATCATGTTTCAAACTTTCACGGTTTCGAATCACCAACTGGGCTATGAATTTTCTTGAGTCAACTTTCTTCTCCAATCTATCAGTCTACAACGTTAATCGCAGGTTCTCCAAACTGCACATTTTCGATATCATTAGATATTGGTTCTGCTGTTGTTTAGCAAGGTACAGTTAGTCGACTTATGTTCTTTAGTATCTTTTGACTCGCCTTAACTGTTTTGATGCTAGATATTGCAGGTCTAAATTGAGGAAAAGGCATAAAGCTTAGGTTGAAATGCATAAATTATGTAAGGGTAGTTTAAACTTTAGCCAAAGAAGTTGAGTCTAGGTGTGTGGCTATGGTGTGATCCCAATATGAAATTTTTTTTGTTACTGAAGATATTTTAGCTTTGAGATGTTGCAGTCAGTCCAAACATTCTTCTCGAATCATTTGATTGAACTCTTAGATTTTTACTTGACGCATTTGTAAACGAAGGGAAGATAAGCATATGCATTGACATTCCATCCAAGATTACAACTGCCATATATATACAAGTAGTCAGCTATAATGTCAAAAAACGTAAGATACTTACATACAAACAAGCTTATGTATTTTCATATTATTGAGTTCTTTTCGTGCATTTTAATATTGTAAAATGTCAGAGTGTAACATTTTTTGGTGGTCATAATGTGCATCTATCTTCCTTGGTTGTTTATGGCATCATTCGTGACATTATATGCTTAATACTCTATTTGGAGTTAGTAGATGAAGTTTCAATACATTTCTGTAACATCTCCCAAATGTTGTACTTCCATGTGCTACCTTTAATGTCATTAAGGAGCATTTCATCTCTAATGTTAATGGTGGGCAAAGTATTTCTGTTTTGACTGTTTATTATGCTGCTCGTTAGTGGTCTTTGGAGTATGATTTTGACCTTTGCTCTTCTCTTAAACACGAATCGTGATTCTACCTCATTATTCTTGTAGCTCTTCAGCATAAACTTCATTTATCTAACTTTAGTATCCCATTTTATTGTTCATTATAAGGAAGAATTCCTCACTTTTATATATATATATATATAGGTAATCTTACTTTAATTTTTTCAAGTATAAGAAAATATAGAGTGGATGAAAGCCAGTAAAAAGAAAGTTTATTTAATTGAAGGAAGGTGTTCTTTTGGTGGAGGTTTGGGCTCAACTTTGTCTTTGCTTGAGATACTAGACTTGAAGAACGAGATATCCGCCTCAATGAAAAAAAAAAATATATAATTTTCTTTAGTTTTATTTTCAATTATAATTGTAATAACCAACTTAGTTTTCCAACAAGTCCACAAGCTATTACTTATCAAACACGTCCATCATCTTTTTTACCCTTAATAAGTGCAATTATCTTAAAATTTATTACTTTCAAATAAATTAAAGTTATAGATATTAAATAATACTTCATAATAGATAAAATTGTCACTTACTAATTTTTTAAAATATTTTTATGATATTTAAATTAAGAAGTCCTAACATATATGGTAAGAGAAAATTATATTTTAAAAATTAAGAATTCTAAAATATATGGTAACAGATGTTAGAGAGTTAAAATTAAGAAGTCATAAATCATATGGTAAGAAAAAAGTATATTTTAAAAATAAAGAAGTCCTACATATATGAGAAAAGGAAAAATATATGGAAGAGTTCTAAGATTTAAATATTAAAGTGTACTAACGCATGTCTTTATTAATTATTTATTACACGATTCTTTAATTTAAATGAAATCAATTAAAGTTACTAAAATTAAATCCTTATCCTTATCTATTTGGAAAAGATAAAAACTCATAATATTAGCACTTTAAAATTAACAAAAAGTTTACCTTATTTATATAATTTTCTAATTCGAATTATATAAAATAATTATAATTACTTATCTTTCTTCGGTAATTCAAGCATAAAATGTAAAAGATACTTACTTTAATGAGGCATCTTTTTTCCTTATTTAATTGTTCTTCTAGCCATTTTTTAGGAATTTACACATTTTTATGTAATTTCTACTCTATAATTCAAAACTATTTTTCAAACAATTGATGTAGTTTAAAAAAATTAGTGTATGGTCATTAATTACATGCACACATTACAATGAGTTAAAGTTGGTCGTCTATGACAAAATAATTTTGGTACCAATTATTTATTCGTTGTCATGGATCAGGTTTGTAAAGTCTGTATCTTTAGTTTTATTTTGTTTGTTTTGTATCTTTTCTTCCGCTTTGTGCTGATCTAAGAGTTTTAATTTTCTTATATGTGAAAACTTTTATTTATCTTTCATATAAAATTTTTATGGCTGCAAAGTGTTGATAGATCAAGATGTATTGATTATTGAATCAATTTGGTGGTTGATTTTCTATATGCTATGAACTATTAGATATACTAACTATTTTCTATATTCTATATATACACATATATACGTACTATTCAATATATATATATTATTTTAAAAAATATGCTACTTAATATAATAAATTAATAATACTTGATAGTAAATTAGTAATATATTAAAACTAAGTATTTAATTTAAATTAAAAATTCAATTTAAATCATTAAATGGAAAAAATTACAAAGTAAGGATTAAGGAGTAAGGAGTGAATGGATATTATATTCTATTGATTGCAAAATGATTCAAAATTTATAATAATACATGAATAAAAAATCTACAAAGTTTTCATCATTTTTTTCAACTCATTCATGTTAATATTAACGGAAACTTGCATAGGATAGTCAAAGTCAATGGGGGCAAAACCATGCATTGGACTTGATTCTACTGAGTTCTCCCTTGAAGTCATAATTTCTTCAAGTTTCTGTTCGTCTTTCGGCTCCACCTCCATTCCTTGATTTCTTCGTTCCGCTCTAATCCAATCTCTAAGGTAAACTAGAACATTTATAGCATTGTTTCCCAATGAGTGTCGGTTGTCTCCAAGCTATTGTCGCCCCTGACTAAAAGCGCTCTCCGATGCAACGATTGACATTAGAACATTCAATATATCTCTAGCTAATCTCAAAAGCACAGGATATTGTGTTTCATTATTCTTCCACCAATCCAACACGCTGATCCGTCGTCTGCGATTCTCTAGCGGCGTTCAAAGATAATACTTAAGCTCTTCCCGATAAGTTGTTGTGTAAGTTCCCGCCTCAACACTGTTTCAATAATTTAAATCATAAAAGTAGTCAGAAAAATCACTATGTGTCGGCCTTTTAGAAGATGATGACTCTTCGGGAGGATAAGGAACGACAGTTGGAGTGATATTTGTCGGTACAACTAAATCAAGTAAATCAGTATAATGATTATAATTTATCTATGTAAGCGTTCGCATCACCCATAGCCGTCCACAAATCTGGTTGTTCTTGTTCTCCAGCATCAGAATCATTGTTAGTATTTATCTCTAAGTTAGAATAAATAAGAGTACTAAAATGGCACATAGTAGTATATTTCATACACGGAATTAACATAGCACCAACCAAGTAAATAGGGAGAATCGAAAAAAATATTTTCTAAATTTAGCAAGTATAGCACCAACAGCTTCTTTGTAATCTTCTTTATTCTTGTATTCTTTGAGCAAACCAGAAATATTGGTTATATATGCTAAAATATTACAAATAGTAGGATAATAAGCACCGAAAAATTCAACCGTAGCTATATAAAAAATTTTAAAAACTTAACAAGATCATCAATTATAGCCTAATCAGAATCATGTAGCATACATTCAGACGAATCAGCAAATGAACCACAATGTTGGTTAAAAGTTAGTGTAATAGGAACTCAATATTTATGACAAGTTTTTAAAAAATCATACGTAACATTCCATCTACTATCACATTCTTCAGGCATCAATATCGGTGCAAGTCCATTTTGTTCACATTTAACTTTAATTTCTCTAATTCTTTTTCTTCGATTATTTTCTTGAATAAAACCAACAGCAAGCCAATTTTTTTCAATATAAAGCTCAAAAAACTCAAGACCATCTCTTACAATTAAATTATATATATGAAAAGCACACTTAACATGAAATATTTCAGGTAACGGCGGAGATAGCTTAGCTTTTAACTTTGTAATAGCAGTCTTGTTGTTAGAAGCATTATCAAAAGCAATACATAAGACTTTATTTTCAATACCATAAAATTCTGCAACTTTACCAATCAAATCAGCAATAAAATCTCCAGTATGTTTACGATCTTCATCATACAAAAAAGCTAAAATACGTTTTTGCATAACAAAATTACATCTATCCAGTGACAAGTAATGGTTAAATAATCATTTTTATTAACAACACGACCAATATCAGAAGTTAAAGTCATTCTACATTGAATATCTTTAAACAACAATAATTACAACAACAAGCCCAGTGTATTCCCACACAGTGGGGTCTGGGGAGAGTAAAATGTACGTAGTCCATACCGCTACCTCCTAAGAAGTAGAGAGGTTGTTTCCAATAGACCCCTGGCTCAAGATAAAGAATAGTAAACAAAGTCGTGATGAAATGTGAAGTAGGATGGGTGACTTAACAGGAATAAAGATAAGAGATAGTAAATAGAATTCAGAGCAATACGAAATAGGGGAACTAAGAGGCATAAGCAATAAGCAATAAGAAATAAGAAATACGAAACCCACCTAGTAGTAACCTCCACTCACATACCAAAGCCACCCACCACACTCAAACTCTCCTCACATTGAATATTTTTTAACAACATAGATAAATAAAAATAATATTGTGAATGAAGTCTAAAAATATCGGTCCGACAAGTACTTCTAGAAATACCATTAAACATAGGATTATAAATTGCTTGAATATAACAAATAAAAGCATTAGAAGAAGGAAAACTGAAAGACAAACAACCCGCAACTACCATTTTTACTATTTCTTCCTGGTCCCTCAATTTATTAGACTTCTTAATTACCTGACCGGTTGCTAGGTCCATTCTAGTTTGTGTTGACCCACCAACATCCTGACCACATTTTACAATAAATAACTCTCTTTCGTGATTATCACTTATATGTTTCATTAACGTACCCGTACACCCTTATTTGCCTCCTTTTTTATGCTTATATATTTGTTGATAATATTGCATTGCACCTCAGTATCTGATATACGTGTAAAAAATTATCATGCAATACTAGTTGTTTTACGAGCTCTTGGGGGACGGGGAGCGCGATTGACCGATTCCCTACTACGGGTGTTTCACCAATATTTTCATCATCTTCATCTAAATCAACCGCATCTACTTCATTTTCTTTTTCCATATAGTAATTTTCCTGAGCTTCTACATCATCCATATCTTGAGCACCTACACCTGCTTCTTTCTCAAAAGGTTGACTAAGCGGTACTGGAGGCGGAGACACACAGGTATATCTACTACTTGAACTACCTCTACCGCCAGTAATTCTCTTTTTACTACCACTACCACTACCACTTCCGGGATAATTCTTTCTTACACTTTTAGTGACGAGGTTTATTAATTTATCCATAATATAAATCAAACTAAAAAAATTCAAAATACGCAAATATAATAAAATTAAATATTCAATAATTAATACACTAACTAAAAATTAAAAGTAAAAGATGGAACGACAATACCAAATTTTGGAAGTATCCAAAAGTTGTGACTTTAGAAACTTCCACTCGTACTTTGTAATCGTAAAATTAAAAAATTAAATTGAGCGCTTTAGAAAATATATAGAATATTTAAATTTTGAGAATTGAGATTTGAGAGAATGAAAATTGTGTGAAAAATAATTTGAAAGTGTAGGGTATTTGTAGAAATTTTTTTGAATTTAAAAAAATATTTTAATTGAATTTTATTTTTATTAAAAAGGGCATATAACCGTTTTTGGGGCCAAAACGGTCATATAGCTGTTGGGCCCAATAGCTATAATGGCCCAAATGGTCAAAATTATTTTTTTAAAAAAAAAAAATATTACCGGGCCGGTTAACCGGCAGGCCAGGATTAGGTTTGGTCTGGGTTGAGTTAACCGAGCCCATAAAAAACAACTCAGCCCAGGATCCAGAATCCTACAGCCTGTGGGCTGACCGGGCTGAGTCAAACCGGCCCGTTTGACAGGTTTAACGCACATATATGAGTACATATAACTGAAGGTTTTATTAGACGTGTTTAGTATTCAATATATAAGTACTACGTCACTTTTTGATTTATTTACTTAGAGTTCATTTGGTAGGATATATTAGAAAAAAAGAATGCATGCAATAGATTTATGTATTATTAATACTTTATTTGGTATATTTTTTTAATCTATGTATAACTACTATAAGTATTAGTTATACAATTTACTGTGTATTATATTATGCAAAACTTGTTGTTTTTTGGCTATACAAAATCTGTATTTTTGCAACACTACTTCAACACAAGTTCAAGAATAAATCAAAAACCCTTATAAAGTTGTCCAACACCTTCAACACAAGATCAAAATAATCTTTCAAAGAAGTATGTTTTCAGTTTCTTAAAAAAAATAGATGAAGCATAAAAAAAACAAAGAAGCATAAAAAAAAACAAATCCTCCGAATTCACGGAGTGTTCTTAAGGAAATAATTCCCCTCAAGTACTCGAAGTTGCGAAATTTTTCTCTCAGGATAAAATGGCTTCACAACTAGAATGTAGCGGTACCTCAAACTTTCTGGGTTTCTTCGAACTCACTCGACGGTATATGCTCACACAGAGTTTTTAGAAGCAAGAGAATATTTTTCTTAAGCAGAAATTGTTCATACTAAACCTGTGGAAAAAATGTAGGTTTATATAGCCATAAAGTGCCCCTTCCGAAAGGTGGCACTGGTTCATCCGGAAAGGTGTATGATACAAGTGCGATCGCGTAGATGAACTTATGAGGATCTATATTGAATTCGTCCATGTGTGTGTGCAAGAGAAGTGGAATTAAGGGCTTAAAACATATCAAAATAGCCACTAATTCACACTAGATGGGCACCTAATCTCTAAGGGGCATTTTAAACTTTTTGCCTTCTATTTGTAATACACTATATAAGAAATATTTTAGGGTTACTTTACTTATTTTTTTTGATATTGAAGATTGTATAACACACTTGAAAAACACAAGTTCTCTCTACCATAGAGACTTGGCTGAAACTAGGAAACAACTTAGGTGTGGAATCTCTTTTGTTATTTGTTTGCTTGGATCGTTGGGTGCTAGACGGATTGAGGTCCTCTCCTGTATCCACCGCATAGTGTAGGTGTTTCTACTATCTTTATCAAGGGTCTTTGTGCTTGAATACACTCAGGTTCTTGGTCTTTGTAGTAGTGTGTGTCACACTCTCTATCATTTCCTTTGTTGTAATCTTGTAGTCGTGTGGTGTATTGTTTCTCTTGTAACCCGTATGTTGTTCTTGTTATTCATCTTGATGTTGTTAACATAGTTTGTTGTGGGCTATTTTTAGGTGTTAAACACCACAGTACATTGTGTTTTTGTTGAATCCGAGAGTGGTCATCAAAAGGGTCCACGATTCGTTCAACTTGTGGACTGATTTTGGTGTTGTTTGTCTGTTCCTTGTCGATCTTGTATCAGTGTATCATTTGAAAGAGTCATGCCTGTTCATTTAAAATATTGTATCTTTTTTTTTAACAGACACAACTATCCGAACAGTCACTCTTTTTTCAAAATAATGTGTCTTTTCCTCAAAGGATTGTGTCCCTTCATTTTTTCTTCACACCAATTGAACCTAACAATCCCCTACATGAGTACGAAATAACTATTTTTTTTTATAAAACTTTACGGACAAGTATGTGATTATCAAGCAAAGACTGATTGTATCTGGATAAGTGGGTTTTCCTTTCAACTTTGCATAGTAAACATGCATCGGATGCACTCAGTCAATCGGTAGATTTGATATCTTTGAACCGTCGAGCTTTAATGTACATCTAGATAACACATGTCACACAATCAGATTTTTACCATTTATGGTTCTCACGGTTTTTTTTGTTTCAGTCATGAACACGTCTCGGTCTCATGAGAGCTTAGAGAATAAGCTTTTACTAATATTCTCCTTAAAACGGCTTTCACTTCGCCCTCACATTGGTAATTTCTAAACGTTCAATCCTATAGATTGAACTATTTGGTCAAATCTACGAAATTTAGATAATCATTAAAAGACTTTTCACCTTAAGTCTTATCCTTGTTTACTGAACATTGTCTACATCATGAGAATGGGTTGGTATATTGACAATGTTGAACCTGTCAAACACAACTTTGTTTGATCTCTTTGAATCTAGCTCTTGGGATCTCCAGTCTGCTAAGTAGAGTTACCTCCATGCTGACTTGTCCTACGCCTTAAACCCATTCCCTTGGATGTCCTCTCAACTCCTTCTCTAGATAGGTCTTTTGTAAGTAGATCTGACATATTATCCTTTGACTTTATATAGTCAATAGTGATAATTCCACTAGAGAAAAGTTATCTAATGGTATTATGTCTCCGTCTTATGTGACGAGATTTACCGTTGTACATCATGCTCCTTACCCTACCTATTACCGCCTGACTATCACAGTGTATACATACTGGTGCCACTGGTTTGGGCCAATAAGGAATATCTTTCAAGAAATTTTGGAGCTATTCTGCTTCTACACCAGCTTTATCCAATACGATAAATTCAAATTTCATTGTAGAGCGAGCAATACATGTCTGTTTGGATGATTTCCAAGAGACCGCTCCTTCACCAATAGTAAATACATATCCACTCGTGGATTTTACTTCGTTCAATTCGGTGATCCAATTTGCATCACTATAGCCTTCAAGTACCGTAGGATATTTATTATAATGCAAAACATAGTCTTGAGTATATTTAAGATACACCAAAACTCTTTTCATTGCCATCCAATGAGTTTTATTGGGATTGCTCGTGTATTGACTCAACTTACTAATAGCACATGCTATGTCTGGTCGTGTACAATTTATTATATATATTAAATATCTCAATACTCTTGCGTACTCCAATTGTGAGTCACTTTTACCTTTATTCTTTTCAAGTGTGAAGCTCACATCCAATGGAGTCTTGGCAATACCAAATTTCATATACTTGAATTTGTCAAGTACCTTTTTGATATAATGAGATTGTGACAATGCCAACCCTTATGGAGTTCTATGGATTCTTATTACTAAGATCACATTCGCAATACCAAGGTCTTTCATATCGAACTTGCTCTTGAGCATTCCTTTCATTGCATTTATGTCAGAAATGTCTCTACTGATGATCAACATATTATCCACATATAAACAAACATTGACTTGGTGATTTGGAATGTCTTTAATGTAAACACATTTATCACATTCATTTATCTTGAACCCGTTTGCCAACATGGTTCG
This sequence comes from Capsicum annuum, assembly GCF_002878395.1. Classification (NCBI taxonomy): domain Eukaryota; kingdom Viridiplantae; phylum Streptophyta; class Magnoliopsida; order Solanales; family Solanaceae; genus Capsicum; species Capsicum annuum. The sequence continues at coordinate 47,601,770 of NC_061111.1, forward strand.
GTCAAACTTCGCATGCCATTGTTTAGGTGTTTGCTTTAGTATATACACGACTTAATAAGTTTACACACATTATTCTCTTTTCCTGGAATTACAAAACCTTCAGGTTGTTCCATGTAAATTTCTTCCTCCAATTCTCTATTTAGGAATGTGGTTTTCACATCTATTTGATGGATTTCAAGACCATATACCACCGCCAAGGAAATTAACATTCAAATCAACGTTATTCTTGTTACTAGCGAGTATATATCAAAGTAATCAAGGTCTTCTTTCTGTTTGAAGCCTTTTACTACAAGTCTTGCCTTGTATTTGTTAATAGTACCATCCACTTTTTTTGTTTTTTTGAAAATCTATTTAGAATCTAAAGATTTATTTCCTGGAGGAAGATCAACCAACTCCCACGTATGGTTGCTTAGGATTGAATCAATCTCACTATCAACTGTCTTTTTCCAAAAGGATTAATTCGAAGACGCCATTACTTCTTTAAATGTTTGAGGCTCATTTTCTAAGAGAAATGTTACAAAATTCGATCCAAACGAAGTTGACGTTCTATGACGTGTACTACATCTTAGATTCTCATCATTATGTACATCCTCACTTGGTTCATTTCGAGGTCGTTTAGACCCCCCACTAGACTGTTCATGTCTAGTTTTATACAGATAAATCTATTCAAAGAATTCAGCATTATCTGATTCAATTATCGTATTTTTATTGATATCCGAATGTTCGAATTTTTGAATCAAAAATCGACACGCTTTACTACTTTTAGCATATCCTATGAACACGCAGTCCACCATCTTAGGTCCTATCCGTACTCTTTTAGGCATAGGAACGTGGACCTTCGCTAGACACCCCCCACACTTTGAAATATTTTAAGTTGGGTTTCCTTCATTTTCATTTTTCACTAGGAATTGATTGTGTCTTACTATGAGGCACTCTATTGAGTATTTGGTTGGCCGTAAGAATAGCTTCCCCCCACAAGTTTTATGGTAAACCTGAACTTATTAGTATAACATTCATCATTTCCTTCAACGTTTGGTGTTTTCTTTCCATAATTTCATTAGATTAAAGTGAATATGGGGCTCTAGTTTGATGGATAATTCCATTCTCTGCACATATTTGTGCAAATGGAGATTCATATTCTCCGCTCCTATCACTTCTTATCGTTTTGATCTTTGTCTCTAACTGATTTTCGACTTCAGTTTTATATTGCCTAAACACATCTATTACTTCATCCTTACTATTTAGCAAATAGATATAATAGTATCTAGTGCAATCGTCAATAAAAGTTATAAAATACTTTTTCTCACCACAAGATGGTGTTGACTTCATATCACAAATGTCAGTGGATTAAGTCTAAGAAATTGGAATTCCTTTCAACGGACTTATACGGATGCTTAGCATACTTTGATTCCACACACGTTTGATATTTGATTTATTGCACTCAAAGTTTGGCAAAATTTCTAACTTAATTAGTTTTTGCAATGTTTTGTAATTAACATGACCTAATCGTTCATGCCATAAATCATAAGACTCAAGCAAGTAAGAAGAAGCTGAATTTTTATTGATTTCAACATTCATTACATTCATTTTGAATAGGCCCTCATTGAGGTAGCCTTTTCCTACATACACTTCTCATTTATTAAGTATAATTTTTTCAGAAATAAATACACATTTGAATTTATTTTTGTCTAGAAGTGATACAGAAATCAAGTTCTTTCTTAACTCTGGTACATACAGGACATTGTTGAGTGTCAACACTTTGCCTGAAGTCATTTTCAAGCATACTTTTCCTGTTTCTTCTACTTTTGCAGTAGCGGAGTTAGCCATGAATATCTTTCCTTCCTTTTGAGCTGGAGCAAAATCAGCAAAGAACTCCTTATTAGCGCAAACGTGGTGGGTGGCATCGGAATCCATCCACCATTCGCGAGGATTTCCCACCAAGTTGCATTCGGACAGCATAGCACATAGATCGTCCACTTCTTTCTTGGACTCAACCATATTTGCTTGGTTCTTTTTCTTGTCTTTCTTTGGGGCACGACAATCCGTAGACTTGTGGACAATTTTGCCACAGTTACAACACTTTTTCTTGAATTTTTTATTGGGTTGATTGCTTTTATGTCCAGCTTTTTTGCATTTTTTGGAGTTGTGGTCGTCTTCTATAATATTTGCTTCATTCATTGTAGAATTTTCTCTCGACCTTCTTTTCGCAGTCTTATTGTCTTCTTCAATGCACAATCTAACGATTAGATCTTCGATAGACATCTCCTTACGTTTGTGTTTCAAATAGTTCTTGAAGTCTTTCTACATGGGTGGTAGCTTCTTTATTATTGCTGTTACTTGAAATGTTTCATTCACTATCAAACCTACAATAAAGTTTATGTGAATACTAAGAACATTTTTAAACTGTTCAACAAAGTTATTTGTCAAAATCATATTTTCTGCAAGGAGATCATGGATGACCACTTGCAGTTCATGTAGTTGGGAGACAACCGACTTACTGTTTATCATTTTATATTTCAGAAATCTTACAACGACAAACTTTTTAGTTTCTGCATCCTCTGTCTTATACTTCCGTTTCAGCGCTCCCCTCAACTCTTTTGTTGTCTTTGTTCTACTATACACATTGTAGAGATCATCTTGGAGACCACTCAAGACGTAGTTCCAGCAAAGAAAATCGGAGTGTTTTCAAGCCTCCACAATCACAAATTACTCTTGGTCAGAGGTTTCCTCGGGCACCTCTGGAGCTTCCTCAAATGTGAACCTTTGAAGACAAAGAGTTGTAAGGTAGAAAAAATATTTTCTGCTGCCACCTTTTGAAGTCAAAACCCACGAATTTTTTGGGTTTCTCCGCTGGTGCCATATCTTGCGGAGCATTATTACGACTCGGTGTGACAATACTAGTTGCTGCTACAGTCGTTGCAGTATCATCCACTGACTATCGTTAGTCATTTTTCCTGTCACAACAAGACAAAACCTTTAGTATATCAAAATACTATTAATAATGTTGCAGCAACTTTAAACACCTCTTGATTCTAGTTTAATGATGAAGTTTTTATGACTTTCAATCTTCAACAGAGTGATCTTTAACTTGTGATGAAGATTTTATTTCTTCAAATCACTAGTTAAATTCAAACGGAGTAGAAAACTTAAAGCTTTAATCTCCAGAAACCAATCAATACAGATTCGGAAAAGAAAAACTTTAGTGAAAAGAAAATTTCACCAAACAAGCAAAAAAAAGTAATTTTTTTTCAAAAATTATTTCCTTAAGATTGTTGTTTTTCGGGTACACAAAATCTATATTTTTGCAACACTACTTCAACACAAGTTCAAGAATAAATCAAGAACACTTATAAAGTTGTCCAACACCCTCAACACAAGATCAAAATGATCTTTCAAAAAAGTGTGTTTTCAGTTTTTTAAAGAAAAATAGATGAAACAGAAAAAAAAAAAAAAGTCCTTCGAATTCACAGAGTGTCCTTAAGGAAATAATTCCCCTCAAGTACCCGAGGTTGCGGAATTTTCCTCCCAGGATAAAATGGCTTCACAACCAGAATGTAGTGGTACCTTAAACTTTCTGGTTTTCTTCGAACTCACTCAACGGAAGATGATCACACAGAGTTTTTAGAAGCAAGAGAATATTATTCTTATGCAGAAATTTTTCATACTAAACCTGTGAAAAAAATGCAGGTTTATATAGCCATAAAGTGCCCCTTTCGAAAGGTTGCAATGGTTTATCCGGAAAGGTGTATCGTTTGAAAGAGTCATGTCTGCTCATTCGAAATATTATGTCTTTTTTTTGAATAGACACAACTATTCAAACAGTCACTCATTGTTCAAAATAATGTGTCTTTTCCTCAAAGGGTTGTGTCCCTCCATTTTTCGCTCACACCAATTGAACCTAACATAACTAGTATAACAATGCAAAGGAACTTTATGTATGTATTAGCATGAGTAAAAGATGCACAATAACCCTTCGAAATCTTGTTCACATTATTTTATGTGGGTATTTGGATGGACTAATTTTAAGTTAAAAATAGTTTTTAAGCTATTTTTAATTTTTTTCAAGTGTTTGGCACTTTAAAACTTGCTTAAAAAAAGCTAAAATTTGCTTTTTATAAGCTACTTTTTAAAGCACCTCATTGGATACTTATTTTTTTGGGCTTACAAGTCATTATGTTTTAACCCACTAAAAGATATTTTTATCCCTTAAATTTTTTAATTTTTTTAATTTTTTTTAAAAAGAGGAACTTGTGTGAGTACTTGTTATCAGTTTTTCTTAGCATAAGAAAACATCATGACAAAATAGCTTTTTTTTCGTTTGGTTTTAATTTATCACTTTTTGACATGATACACTCATTAAAAAAATAATTATTATATGATTATTTTACCTTACTATCTCTATTAATTGATGGTTAGGACCCGTTTGATTATAAATTTTTTAAGTAATTTTTTGAAAAAAATTTGACAGATAATGTTTGGCCGTATAATTTGTATTATTTGGTAACTATTTTTGGTAAATAATTCAAATTGTTAAATACTAAAAAAAAAAATAGTATTTGAACCAAATTTCATTTTTTGGAAACGTTTACAAGTGAAATATGTTTCCTAAATACTATGACCAAACACATGGTGAAACTAAGGGTAAAATAATTTTTTTTAAAAGAATTTTTCTTAACATATCAAAATGATAAGTAAAAATACAACAACAGTCCCAGTGTATTCCCACAAAGTGAGGTTTGTGGAGGGTAAGATGTACACAGTCCATACCACTGTCTTCGCAGAAGGAGAGAGGCTGCTTCCGATAGACCTTCAGCTCAAGATAGAGAATAGTACACCAAGGCCGTAATGAAAAAAAATAATAAGTAAAAATAAAAATAAAAATTTGATTAGGAAAATAATGAGAAGTAAAAGAGAACTAAAGAGAGTGGTTTTGCTTAGAACCCATAGGTAGTAATGAACACATAAATATTTAGAATATTTGTTTCTTTAACCCATTGTAGGTCTTGCATATGCTGACTAATATTTGAAAAAGTAATTTTTTTAAGTTAGTTTGTATGCTTTTTGTATGAAAATGCATTACATACAAGGGTAAGACCACAGATCATTTCTCTCAAATTTCACTTGTTTTTTTAATATGTTATTATTATTGCATTACCATAAAACTTTTATTTAGAAGAAATCTGAGAGAATTCATCTGTGGTTATTTCACTTAGTGGGTGTTTGAATAGGCTTATTTTTAAGTTAAAAATTATTAATGATATTTATAATGCTTAATGCTTGTATTAATTGAATATTTCACTTTTTGTATTTATGGCAAACTTAACTCTAAATATATTAGTACTTGTTTTGTGTGAAACTTCTAATTTATGAAATATGATTTTTTATATATTATTCTCCTTCTTTAATATATTCCTTTAAATTTGGACGATTATTATTGTGCAACATATTAATTTCTCTAATAAAAAGATAACTCACCAACCAAAATATATGAAGAATATTCATTGAAGATATACAATTTCACGGACGATTAGTGAATGATCCTTCTATATTTCGTGATGCAACATTTGTATTCATCAATGTTTTAATAGTGATAGTCATTACTCAATCAACGAGTAATATATTTTCTAATTAAGAGTCTTTTTTATCAAACAAATAGTATCTTTTGTGACCAACTATTTATCTATTAATGTAATTATAATGATTAGTAACATATATATTTTGCTTGATGATTTAAACTATTTTAACAAAAAAAAAAGGTTTTTTAGCACACAAATTAATGGTCATTCAAGAAAATATTTTATATATATATATATATATATATATATATATAAATTATAATTTGAATTATTTTAGAAATAAAAATTCATAATAATCAACTCTACATATTATTAACTGTTTTAAGGATATTTAAGACATTTTGACCAAAAAAAGAGTGTTTAAAAGTACTTGTTGACCAAACATATCAATAATTTTTTTAATTTTCAACACTTTTATCCAAATACGTAACTATTTATTTTTAAAATAAGTTCAGCACTTTCAAAAACACTTTTAAAAATTTTTTTAAAAGCCATTTTTTTCGATCTATCCAAACAGGCCCTATATAATAATTGTGCAGGATGTTGCGCGTGTGCATGTCAAGGATGACTTTTGGGTAAAGCCCTTAAAGCCTTGGCTTTAGGACCCTCATTACTGTGTGTACATCAGTAAACATTTTTTAAGAAAAAATTATAAAGTAATTTGAATGCTTTTTTATAATTAAAAGAAAATGCTTAACAAATTAACTGAAAAGATAGGCCTTAAATCAGCAAGTAACGTGTGAAATAAATGCCCAATCTATTTCTAGTTTATTGAATAAAAATTTTAAAAATTACACAAATACACAACTTATGTTTTCAATATTACGAAAAATTTCAACTCCCTAAACATATTATAAAAATCCAACATATACACAAAATTTTATGTATATGTCGGCTATGTTATGTATATTAATAGGGAGAGAGAGTAAAATAATTAAAAAAATGGAAGAGAGTGTAATCACTTCCAAAAGGATTGGTATTTATGTTATTTATACATAAAAATTTGCTATTTTTATGTTTTGTTGGGCACCAAGTATTGCAAGAAGCACATTATAGTACCAAATATTATTCTCAAATGAATTTATCAACTTATCGCATCAAGTATTATTATTTTAAATTTTAAGTATTATTTTCATCTAAAAGTTAGTTGTTTGTTTAGATGTTTTACTATGTAATGCATACTTTCTTTCTAAAAATTTATTAGAAAATAAAATACGTCAACTAGAAAATATGTACTTTGGTTGTTCACAACTCAAAAAAGCCGAAAAGATATTGAATCTATGATACAATCTTAAAGGAGCTTATGATAAAGTTAGTGAAACATCTGATACTTCAATACAAAAAGTAGACTTCGAATGAAAATATAATATGGTGAAATCTTTTCCTTTTCTTTTTTTTTGTTAATAACAAAATAAATTAAGATCCGTCATTAAAATTTGGTTTTAGGCTTCTGACGGTATTGAACCGCCTCTGAGGTGTGTGTGTATACATATAATACAAGTAAGTTTTAACACATCAGGCCAAGTATTACATAAGAAATAATCTCAATAAAATAGTGATAACTAATATAAATACATCATATTCTTATACATCTTATCAGACGATGCTTGCGCATATAATTTCTTCGTCCACGTGGTCATGCATCCCATTTGATATAATATTATTTATTGTATTATATAAGTCATGGTGACAGCCGGCAGGTATATTATTTTTCAACTTAGAAAAGTACATTAATGTTTTAAAAAAAACGAAAAAATATTTTTAAAATAATTGAAGAAAAAATTAGCCAAACAAATATTCTATGCAGAAAAATTTGCATGGCCAAACTTCAAATTGAAAAGTTATTTGGTACCCACTATAATTTTTTAATAATTGCTGTTTGATTTCAGATTCCACATGGCTACATTGCTTGTACACAATGTCCACCACTAAATTCTACATGATTAACCATAAAAATAATATAAAAATTACCATTATAATAAAATTTTACTATAGAAAGATTATGATAAACATATATGGCTATATAAAATAATGATATATAGAACAAAGATATAATTTAGTAGTCAATCAAGTGCATACAAATATCAAATCTAAGAATTTACATTCTAATTAATATGGAAAGAAATATTTGATGTTTTATTCTCGTACTAGAAGTGCAAGGCCTGTGTGAGCATGGGCCCAGAAATAAAACATGTAGATTGTAATTTTTAAGTTTTAGAATTTATGTTGGAGTAGGAAGTTTGAGCAGTAGAATGTTTTTATTGGTACGATAAAATATAGTTCTGTAAATTTTTATCAAACTTTTCTTTTGTATATATTCCTTTCATTGAAACGTAGGAGTCCTTTGTTATAGTGTATAAATTTTCTTTTTGAATAGAATATATTAGTAATATTTGTATTAGTAATGCTTCTATTAGTAAATGTTGGTATTATTTATGTTAACATTAGTTCTTATACATTGTTTAACGTGCTGCATTAAAATTTACCTTTTCAATTTTGATATATTTAAATAAAATTTTTTTTTTTTTTTAAGAATTGCATATACATTTTAATATTCATTCGAGATCTAGCACGGGTTCAATATATTAATTTTTATCTCAATTTATGTGACACAAATAGATTTAGATAATCAATCATACTTTTAATAGGTATATAGATAATTTAATTTGTTAACTATGGTAATTTAGAATATTTTCTTATGTAATTTTTAAATAATATGTATTATTTTTCTTGTCCAAACTTTTGTGGCATTGATAATCAATTATATTTTTAAAATAATTTCAGTTTTTAATTATTGTGATTTATAATACTTTTCTTCTATTCTAATTTCAGTGATACTAATATAATTTCAAGAGTCGACCAAATATTTTATATCTTTTAAATCTTTTAAGTTGTTAATTATTGTGATTTCTAGTATTTTTCATGTAATTTTTTTTAAATATATAACATATTAAATTGTTTTTAGATATTTTAAGTTGTTAACTATTGTAATTTATAATACTTTTATATAATTTTTTTTAATAATATATGCTACTCTCCTTGTTCAGATTTTTGTGTCGACGATAGCCGATTATATTTTTTAAATAATTTAATTTTTTTATCATTGTAATTTATAATATTTTTTCTATTTCAACTTATGTGGAACAATGCTTAAATGACCATAATAATTAATTAGGGGTGATATAGTAAAATAAAATTATTATTATTTATTATTTTTATTATGTATATGTGTTGATTCAAGAAGAATTTGGAAACATTTAGAAATGTGTTGAATGTTACAAATGTTAATAATCCATTTGGTGCTTCTTGATTTCTCTACATTTATCTCTTATGTGTTTTTACTCTTTTGTCCTTTAAATATGTGACTCTTCTTGTCCAATTTTTTGTGGCATTGATAGTCAATTATATTTTAAAATTAATTTAAGTTTATAATTGTTGTGACTTATAATACTTTTCTTCTATTCCAATTTCAGTGACACTAATATAATTTCAAGAGTCGACCAAATATTTTATATCTTTTAAATCTTTTAAGTTGTTAATTATTGTGATTAAATTATTTTTTTTCTATTTCAACTTATGTGGCACAATGCTTAAATGACCATAATAATTAATTAGGGGTGATATAGTAAAATTATGGTTAAAGAAGACATGTCACAAATGTCTATTTTTATTGTTTACTTAAATATTATTAATTTTTTAATGTATAAATAACTTATAATAATTAATTGAGAGCAGTATAATAATTAATTAGGAGTGATATGGCATAATTATGGTTGAAGCAGACATGTCATAAATATCTATTTTATTTTTAATCAAATATTATTAATTTTTAATATATAAATAACTTATAATAATTAATTAGGTGTGATATAATAATTAATTAGAGGTAATATAGTACAATTACGGTTGAAGCAGACATGTCATAAATATTTATTTGATTTTTTAATAAAATATTATTAATTTTTAATATATAAATAATTTATAATAATTAATTATGTGTGGGCCCCATCATATTCAATAGGAGTAGCATAAATGGCAAAGTGATAATTTATTGGAATGACATGAGTTGTAATTAATTCAAAATGGAAGGACTTTTCTTATAGTTGTTGATAAGGTCCAAACATTAAAACACAAAATACAATTTTCCTAAGCAAACTAATCTTGCAAAGTATTTTATAGACCTTAGTATCCTAAAACTTTGTTTTAATACCCATAAGCTAACATGTCAAAACCATCATTTCTAATATATAGAAAAGAAAAGTTATACGAGTAAAATACATTTTATATATTAAGTTTTTAAAAAATAAAATATTAAAACTTTTGGTTTGAGTTTGAGGTGATTAAAACAACTACAATTCAACAAGTAATTAATGTTCAAAGTTTTAATTAAAAAATTCATTAACTTGTAGGAATAGTATGCTTAATCCAATACGGATAATATGATTTGCATATATAAAAATAAATAATTATTATTATTACTTAGTAACAAATTATGTTTAACCTTATATAAGTAAAATCTTGTTAGGTATTTTTCTTTAATTTCTTTTTGTTGGTATATATTGACTTGGCACAAATCTTAAAAAAATATTTATTAAAAATTTATTTTATTAAATTAGCTTTATTAATTATACATTAAAAATTTAAATTAGGCAAACTTGTATTTCATGTAACAAATAAGGAAGAAAGCAAATTATATATTTGATATGAAATGTAAATAAAGAATAAAATTTATTAAATTATATTTATCAATTATTACAATAAATAATATCAATAATATTTTTTTTTCAAAAAAATTATAATTATATTTTGGTTAAGTGAGTTTAATAAGTTAAATAGGTTTAGTATTTAAAAAAAAACACGTGTTAATGACATGACATGCCAATTAAGAGAGGAGAAGAATTTTGAGTTGTATAATATTTTTTGAGGAAAAGAGTGATAGTTGAGTAATATTATTATCTTAAATAAAATATAAATAATATTTGACAAAAATTTCTTAAACTTGGATGTCTCTTTAGGAAATTCAGCACCCAAAAATGAAATACAATAATTAATAAAATGAGTTGGGAATCACAATATATCACGAAACTAAAATACTTGACAATCCTTTTTTCATTATTCGTCCAAGTTTGGCTAGAAAGAGTTTTTCAATATTTGTTCTAACGGAACTAAGATGTAATATATATGTTAAGGTTTATTAAAATTAAATTTTAATTTTCTATTGAAGGAAAATAAAAGTAGTACCAGAATTAATTTATTTTTCCTTAAATCAAAATGAAAACTTTTTCATATTAGACAAACCTATTTCTTGGAGGAAAGATTTTGGACATTTATAAATAGGAAGAACCTTCTCATACAATATCCCCAATGTAGTCTTTTGAAAAGTCTAGTTTACGAGGAGATTTTATCTCTCATTAGTTTTATATTTTTTTTTAATATTAAGGTTTAATGGTTTTTAATATTGAGTTTTATATGTAGGCTAATTGACCAAATAATATAATAATATTAAGTTTTAGTATTATTTTATGTGTTTTCTGAGCTGTCATCACAATGATTTGCAACTAATTAGCTTCCGCATGACGCCCTCTCAATTTCGAACCCAGCAATATAGTCGTCAATAAAATAAGTTACGAATCATGCGATATATAGTCAGATCTCAACAAAACAAAATCACTAAATAATTTTTTTTGTCAATCAAAGTTTTAATAAAAAGAGTTACTCGGCAGAAGCGGAGCCATCTTTCATCCAGGGCGCTCGTCTGAACTTTCTTCGATGAAAAATTATATTATTTTTATGCAGTCAAAAATAATCTTTATGTATATATAATACATATTGAATTCTCTTTGATTAAGTCGTATGTTGACTTTTTTAATTCGTTAATAAAAGTTCTGACTCCACTACTGTTACTCGATATATAAAAGTTATCACTCATCAAATATATATTTAAGTCTTGACAAAATAAATTACTATGATATTTTATATTGATAGAAGATAAAAATTATTCGATATCTATATTAACAAACACTAATAAATATCTATAAACTTAATTAAAATATATGCTACTTCCAAAATCTTGAAATCATATGTGTGATTGATAATAAAAAATTTGAAACTTTGCGTACGCGAAATGCCACCCTTTTCTCAAAATCAAGAAAGCAAAGCGAAAAAGCCAACATAGCTAGTAGCTTCAAACTTCAAAGTCCTCTTGGACAAAATTTCCAAAAAAAATGTTGTGTTATATACAAAATTATTGAACATAACTTGTTGTGAATGTTGTGTTATATACAAAAAATGTTGTGTTATATACAAAAATGTTGTGATAAAAACATTCAAAATTAACTAGTTTATAATGTGAACATAATTTTTTTTCTATTATAGTCAAATTGTGGCCAAAAATACTTTTCCTATAGTTATTTAATACGTGTTATTGATAAAAGGTATAAATATATATCTCGTGAATTTAAACGAGACACGTGTAAGTTGATTTGAATATTATATTTATAAATAAAGTACTTTCTCCGTCTCAAATTATCTATCCCAAAATATCTAATTTGATTTTTCATTTTATTTGTCCTTTTTTATTAATCAAGAAGAGATTTTTTTTTTTTCATGTTTTATCCTTTGTATTAATTATTTTTTCCTCAAATTAAAATGTAAACATTATTTAATAGGCACTATGATAAACTAGTCATATTATTAATTATTTTTTTAATCAATATGCCATCTTAATTTGAGACAAGTAATTAAGGACGGAGGGAGTATCTTTTTGTTTTTAATTAATAAAGTTAGCTGATACCTTTATTGTTAGGAAATAATAGATATTGCGTGAATTTAATTGAAGTGTGTGTAAGTTAGCTCAAATATCACGATTTTATTACAAAAATGTAATCTTTTTTTTTTCTAACTTTGATGGACGAAGATATTTGATGACTGTTATTGGTGAGAGGTGGTAAATATTTATAGATTCAATTAAGACCCACCTAAACTTATTCGAATACTATAATTATATATATATATATGTTTATTTATTTATTTATTTTTGATGGATAAGTTATGTGATGCATATTGCTGGTAATAACGTGATAGATATATTTGATTTACACAATATATAAGTTAATTTGAATACTATAATTATAGTAAAAATATATTTTTTTTGATGAATAAAGTTATGTGATGCATATTATTGATGAAAGGTGATAAATATCAGGTGACGTTAGATAATCAGTACATCATAGTCATACAAAAAAATGCAACCTTTTTTGTTTTCTTTCAATTTGTACATACATATGACACTTGTGTGTATGTTACAAAAATCAGTAAACCATAATTACCATTATTGTGATGATTTATATGATTTGATTGTGACCCTTTTGAAATCTTGACTTTGTTACCTTGGATTTGTAATATTTGTAAAAAGAAACAAACAAATCTTTTTGTTTTCTCAGATTTACAGTTTTTTTTTTTTTAAATAAAAATAGGCTGTTTTGGTGGACACGTAAATCAAGAAAGGAGTGCTTTAAGGATTTTTTGGTTTATCTCAACTACCCCTTTCTTACCCTTTTGTACAGACCCTTTAATTTGCTGTTCTTGTTTTTTTTTTTTTTTTTGGTTTGGTTTTGATGATGAAGCTTATCAAGAAGACCCAATTCTTGGTTGGTTTTGTGCAGAATGGGATAAAGTAATCTGGATTTTTGGTACAAAATATCATCTTGGTTTTGATTTTCTTGGTTAGTTATGCTCTCTTTCCCTTTAGATTTTGGTATTTATTTTTTTGAAGTTTGTGTTTTGTAGGGTGCTAAATAATTTTTGTGCTTTTCTTGTTTATGAGAGTTGTTGTGAGCTCATAAAGATTGGACCTTTATGTCATAAAACTGGTATTAATTCTAGGTTTTTTTCTTTCCCTTTAGATATTGGGACTTCTGCTGTGGTATTTTTTCTTGGTTTAAAGTTTATGTTTATGGGGTGTTGATAATCTTTGTGGTTTGGAAGTTTGAAGGTTTTTGCTTTTCCTTTATGGTGTAGCATATATTGAATTCTAGGAAGACCCAATTATTGGTTGTGTTTTTTTAGAATGGGATGACGTAATCTGGATTTTTTGGTACAGAATATCATCTTGGTTAGTTTTGCTCCCTTTATATTTTGGTATTTATTTGCTTTTTTTTTTTGAAGTTTGTGGTTTGTAGGGTGCTAAATAATTTTTGTGCTTTTCTTTTTTGTGAGAGTTGTTATGAGCTCATAAAAATTGGACCTTTGTTGTTATGAGCTCATAAAGATTGGATTTTTGTGTCATATAATTGGTTTGAATTCTAGTTTTTTTCCCTTTCCGTTAGGTTTTGATTGCTTTTTACAGAATGGGATGAAGTAATCTGGATTTTTGGTAAAAAATATCATCTTAGTTTTGATTTTCTTGGTTAGTTTTGCTCTCTTTCCCTTAAGATTTTGGTATCTATTTGTTTTTTTTTTTTGAAGTTTGTGTTTTGTATGGTGCTAAATAATTTTTGTGCTTTTCTTGTTTATGAGAGTTGTTATGAGCTCATAAAAATTGGACCTTTGTTGTTATGAGCTCATAAAGATTGGATTTTTGTGTCATAAAATTGGTTAGGATTTTAGGTTTTTTCCTTTCCCTTAGGTTGTGGGATGAAATAATCTGGATTTTTGGTAAAATATCTCATCTTGGTTAGGTTTATTCTCTTTCTCCTTAGATTTTGGTAATCTCTTTTATTGTTTTTGAAGCTTGTGATTGTGGGGTGCTGATAATTTTGTGTTTTGCTTGTGTCTGACCTCATAAAGATTAGACCTTTGTGTCATAAAATTGGTTTGAATTCTGTTTTTTATTTCTCTTTCCCGTAGATTTTGGTACTTTTGCTGTGGTATTTTTTCTTGGTTTGAAGTTTATGTTTGTGGGGTGCTGATAGTTTTTTTTGTGCTTTTCTTGTTCCTGAGAGTTGTTATGAGCTCAAAAGATTGTACCTTTTTGTCATAAAATTGGTTTGAATTTTAGATTTTTGAAGCTTGTGTTTGTAGGTGCAGATGTTTTTTGTGCTTTTTTTGTTTTCGAGTGTTGTTGTAAGCTCATAAACACTGGACATTTGTGTCATAAAATTGATTTGAATTCTATGTTTTTTTCTTCCCTTTGGTTTTGGTTGCTTTTTTGTTGAAGGGGATGAAGTAATCTGGCTTTTTGGTACAAAATTTCATCTTGGTTTTGATTTTTTTGGTTAGTTTTTCTCTCTTTCTTTAGATTTTGGTAGTTTTTTTCATCGTCTCTTGAAGCTTGTGTTTGTGAGGTGCTGATAATTTTTGTGCTTTTCTTGTTTCTGTGGGTTGCTATGAGCCTTAAAGATTGGACCTTTGTGTCATAAATTGGTTTGGATTCTAGGGTTTTGAAGCTGATAATTTTTTTTGCTCTCTTGTTTGTTGTTATGAGCTTATAAAGATTGGACCTTTGAGTCATAAAATTGATTTGAATTCTAGTTTTTTTTTCCTCTCACTTAGATTTTGGGACTTTTTCCCTGGTACTTTTTCTTGGTTTGAAGTTTATGTTTGGTGCTGATAATCTTTGTGGTTTGGAGGTTTGAAGGTTTTTACTGTTCCTTCATGGTGTAGCATATGGTGAATTCTAGGAAGACCTAATTATTGTTTAAGTTTTTTCAGAATGGGATGAAGTAATTAGGCTTTTTGGTACAAAATATAATCTTGGTTAGTTTTGCTATCTTTTCCTTTAGATTTTGGTAATTATTACTTTTTTGTTGAAGCTTGTGTTTTGTAGGGTGTTGATAAGTTTTGTGTTTTTCTTGTTTCTGATGTTGTTATGAGCTCATAAAGTTTGGATCTTTGCGTCATAAAATTGATTTGAATTCCAGCTTTTTGAAGCTGGTGTTTGTAGGTGCAAGATGGTTTTTGTGCTTTTCCTGTTATTTGTAGGTGCAGAGGGTTCTTGTTGAGTTGTAGTAGTTCTTGTTGTTTTAGGCATTTCGTTCGCTTCTCGTGTAGGTACTTTTCTAGTTTGATTGTGGAAATAAGTGAGGTACCTTATTTGCTATGCTGTCTATGCATTTTCCTTTGAGGCATAGAAGTGCTTGTTGTTGTAGGCATTTCATTCGCTGCTTGTGTAAGAAAATTCTTTAGTAGATCTTTATCGGTACTTTTCTTGTTTGATATTGGAAATAAGTCAGATGCCTTATTTGGTATGCTGATTGCTGACTATGCTTCTTCCTTTGAGGTGGTATTTTGCTGGATGTTTATGATAACCTTGTCAGCAGGGGAAACTCTCTATGCACACTTAACTCTAGAAATTTTGCTTTTGAAGAACTTGGATTTATTCATCTCGGAGAGTCAGTTTGGTTAACCAAGGTATCTTGCATGAGCACTAAAGCATTTGATGGCTCTGGCTGGTAGAATATTAAGAAATGTGTCTGCAGACAATTTTAATTACATGCAATGTCAGCTAGAAAATGCATCTACAAGAACCTGTGACATTGAACTAAATGTAGGCATATTTGGTGTGCAACGTGATATCATAAGTTTAGCCATCTGTTTTGATATCTCTCACAGAGCATACCTAGTTCTCATTTGTAAGTTTAGTGTTGATAGCAAACAAAATCGCTAAGCCTTGTGCTTAGCATGTGCATTTGCACTGGCTTGGTTGATGGCATTACCTGGCAATCATCTCGAGCTTGTGATTATGTTCTATCTTCGATGTTTATCACATTTGATGTGCTTCCTGTCTCGTTCATTTTGCTTTATACTATCCTTCAACAAAGTTAGTTTTTGAAACAACTTTTGAGCATATCGCTCTCACTTTCCTAAGGAAGAGTGGAGCTGCATGCAAATTTTTAAGGAGTTTATTGAAATTGAAAAGGAATCACAATAGCAAGTATTGATACTTCTTTTTGAAAAGGTAAGGTATTTACTAAGTCATCGTACTTATCACTTTCTATTTTAAGATTGTAATGATTCTTAAGGCAGCTAAATTGGAGCTCTCTGCCAAAAAAGTAGCTGTAAGTGTCGTTTTTCTTAGCCCTAGAATTACTTTCTTTTCTTTTGAGAATTTCCAGAATAGGACTATTTTACCATAGAGAAACCTTACTTCACTCTTCAATAACTTCTTTCTCCCTCGCCCCATAATGGTCGTCACTTTTTACTTTAAGCAAAGTTTTCACTTATGACTATTTAAATGTGTTCTTTTGTACATTGATACCGGAAATAATGCAACTTGGTGCTTTTCATTAAATATTTAGATGTCTAAAATTTTTTCAAAATGAGCTATCACTGCACTTATGGAGAATTGCTCAGATGCCCCCCTCGATAAAAGGCACCAAGACATCCACTTTTATTCTCAAGGAAGTTCTAAATGGATCTTGAAAAAAAGTACTTCTATTTCTTTACTTGTCTCTACCTTTTGATCCAATTGTAGTCAAATTATGATCATTACATGGTAGTGATGGATAGTTCTCTAGCCAACATACATCTTTTAGCCTAAGCTATAGTTTCCTGACGTGTTTCCATCTTTCTATCAAATTTTTACCCTGTAGCTATGGTTTGTTAAATCCATTCTCCATCCATGTGTCTTTGACTTCAAATTGGTAAATCCAAAGTGCCACATAAAAGCACAATACTTGGTTTTTGAAAACCCGTTGCCACTGTGTTTCTGCATTCTTTTTTCAATAGTTAGTGTCCAGAAAAACTATATATAACATAGTCGAAATGAGACCGTGATATTCTTTTCATTTGCTGTGGATTTTAAGGAATATTAATCGGGAAGTGGCATTGATTTTAAGCTTCAAAATAATGATGAACACAAGTCTAGGTAATGAAGTGCACATGGCTCTTTCAAGATACTTTGAGAAACAATTATCTGATCTAGCTCTTAGTAAGAAACTTCAGGTACAAGTTTAGATAGGTTTATAAGCTTTGTGAAACATCATATGCGTTTGTAATGGATGAAATGAAGGCTTGTCTCTGGTGTTCTATGTTATAAGAATGTGTCATTGGGACTTAAGGTAAGTTCTATGGAGTGGTTGTTAGACCGACTATTTTGTACGGGGTTGAGTGTTGGTAATTCAAGACTTCGTGTTGGTCAATCAAGAACTCACACTTTCAAAAGATGAAGGTAGTAGAAATGAGGATGCTTGGATGGATTCATGGGCATAAGAGACAAGATTAGGAACAAAGATATATGAGGCAACGTGGGAGTAGCCTCCGAGGTGGACAAGATGCGGAAGTGATGATGAGGTGGTTCAGGCATGTGAAGAGGAGGGACGTAGATTCCCCAGAGATGAGGTGTGAGAGGTTGATAGTGATAGGCTTGAGGAGAGTTAGAATTAGACCGAGGAAGACTTGGGGTTTAGTGATTAGACAGGACATGACTCAACTTCAGCTCACTGAAGATATGACCTTATATAGGAGATCGTGGAAGTCGAGGATTAGGGTAGATGGTTGGTAGGTAGTCGAACATTTTGTTTCTGCCCAGTGATAAAGCAGGGTTCTAGTCTGGTTTACCCTTACTATTATCATAATGCTAGCATGATATTATTCTTCAGTTTTGTGTCTTTTACTTCTGTTATCTTTAATAGCTGTATTGTCAGTGCCTTACTTTCTTCAATATTTTCCTTGAAGCTTTTTACTTCTTCCAAACTGTGTTCTGATAACGATTTCTTGACCTGAAGGTTTATAGGAAACAACCTCTCTACCACACAAAGGTAGGGATAAGGTCTCCGTACACCTCACTAGATCCCACTTTTGGGACTATACCGGGTATGTTGTGGAAAGTTATAAAAAAGCTTTTTAAGTTATGATCTTTTCCATTTCAGACAGCATGATACACTTGAAATCTTAGTTGAAGATTTTTTTCCTTCGGCTCTTGGGTTACGAAATTGGACAAATTTTTATGATGAAGGGAGTAGTTTTATTGAACTTATCCCAAAAGAGTAAAGATTTTCTCGAATATGTTGTTCAATCCATGCCGTGATACTCAGCTGCAGATGAGGTGTTATTCTGGATTAGATATCACTTTGTTTTCCAATATACTCGTCCTCTTTGTAAATAATCTTCTGTTTTAAAGTATACTAGCAATAACATCCTATATATGAAGTAGGAGTACGGTAGATCCATCTTTCAAATGTCACCTCGATGGATTTCTCTGTCTCCATCTAAATAATGCTTATAAAGGAATTTAAATCCTGGATTAGATATATAGCACTTTGGTTTCCAGTACAAACGCTCTTTTCCAATTTTTGGTTGTGAACTACACTTTTCTGGATGATTTATTCTGAGAGAAGCATAGCGTCGCATTATTTGCTCTGCAAAGACTTTGTTGATATCTAAAGAGAAGTTACAGATGTGCAACTATTATTTATATCTTAATTTTTACTTCTTGAAATTGCCAAAGGACCAATTGCAATTGCTTTCCGTGATTAGATGCGTTGGTTCAATAAAAAAATTTGGTCAGTGAATTAAATCTTTGTTCATATTTTCTTAAAGGATAATAATATTTTGATCTGAAACAAGTATCTTATATTCTTATTACAACAATTATTTGAAACAAGACCTAGTTATTGAAAGACGATACATTAAATAGATTTCTGTTCTAGACATGTTTGCAACTTGCTAATCTCGAATGCTGACAATCGGAAAGTTCATAGATTAGTTATCTCATCATTTATAATAGGCACGCTAACTGGTTTGGTTAAACTTCTCTTCTGCTGTTCTCCTTTTCCTTCCCCAATTCTCTTGTTAGTTTTGCTTGCAAAATAAATATTTTTTAAAATTTCACTCTGGTTAGCCATCGAAGACTTAACGAATTAATTTCCATATAAGTGATTGGTGTTAGATTGCCGGCACTAAATGGCATTAAAATAGACTGCTCCAACTAGTGGCGGCACAAACTTCCTTTCTGCCGATTCAGTTTATGAGTTCATTTCTTTGCTGTTCTATTCGGATAGATGAATATCTTTCTAATTTATGTCCGTGCTTCTTTCGGTGGCAGGATCAGGGCCGTCAAGAGAGCTAGGAGATCAGATTGGAGGAGGATATATATTGTTATCAACGTATAGGAGTTTATATAGGTAGCATGGCTCCCGGAGGCAGCAATTACCAAGATATTGGTGATCCCCGAAGTGCATATGCTGATTATGGTATTGCACCAGAAAGTGCTGAATTCACGAACTCCCCTTTTAGAAAATCTGCAGCTGTTATCGGTGGGAAGCATGGAGCGGGATCTAATAGTGCTGTTCATGAGCTACTTGAATGCCCTGTTTGTATGAATCCAATGTACCCGCCAATTCATCAGGTAGGTTCTAATGTCGCTTAAATTGGAATGGCAGCTTTGCAATGAGAGTGCTTTGGATCTCTTGAAGATGACTGATAAGGATTGGATAAAAATGCTACCATTTCTTCACAAGTAGTCATCGTTTTTCTAAATGATTATGGAGCACCAGATTGTTTATAGTTCCAATCTCTAAAGAATTTATTGGGTAGTGAATGGTTTGATTTCTAAGAAAAAGTAATACTGATACACTATCATACATAAGTTAGATGCTATCATCTCTCCTATGAATGGGAGTTAATGTCCAGCTTCTGTAATAGTCATTATGCATTTTTTCTAGACAAATGACTACATAAATGGTACTAATGAGTCTTTAAATTCACGTTCCACATCTTAATAAAGTTGCAGCATAATATAATGAATTTGAACTATTATAGGGATAAAATGTGTGTTAGTCTGTTCACTAGAGATGAAATAGTTTTCTCCAGTCTCCCCATTCTTTAGTAAAAAAGTTTGCAATTTGCTAGACAGCTAGTAGAGTGCCTTGACCTACGAAGAAATAAGTTTCAGCCATCCCATTTTTTGGTTTCCTAATGTTAAATCCCTCTGTTGCACACTCCGAATATCCAGTGCCAGGCATTCAGGGTTGTTAAGGGTCTCGCATTGGTTGAGGGAATGGGTTGTTGTCTCCGTTTATGGTATAGGAAAATCCTCACCGTATGAGTTAGCTTGAATTAAGCCATCTCTGATCCACTTCTTTTTATGTATTAAAGCAGGAAGGTGTCTTGGTTCCAAGTCTCATCAACATTATCAAAAGGAATTTTCATGTGCTTTGCTGAAGAAAAAAAATAAACCTACATGTGAGGGGTTTGTTGGTATTAAAGATGAAACTTTTCCTGTGTCCAATCTTATCAACATTGTCAAAGGAATTTCCATGTGCTTTGCAAAGAAAAGAGTCAAACCTGCACATCCAAAAAAAAGTTACTTAAAGTGAACCTTCTCTAATAGTTTAAGCTTTTAAATAGGATCCGACTTTACGTGTATTTGAGTTCTCCTTTTTCTTAAAGAGCACAAGTTACTCGTTGAAGGACCACACTCCTTGATATCTTTAACTGGGGCTTCAGTATCTTGACCGAAGCAATTAGCCGGTTTTATTTTCTTTGTGCTCATACTTGTGTAGATTCTAAGCCGGGGGTCTATCGGAAACAACCTCTCTACTTCACCTATGGTAGTGATATGGACTCCGTACACTCTACCATCCCTAAACCCCACTAGGTGGGAATACACTGGGTATGTTGTTGTTGTTGTTGTGCTCATACTTGAGTAAGTCGGCATGATGTTAATTAAGCTGTGGGAAAGATGCTAATTAAGTTACTAATTATGTAAACTGGTAGCTGTTTATATTTGTAAGAATAGCCGGAGGAGGAAAAAACGTTTTCATTTGAGGAACGAGGTCAAGTATAGCAGCTTTCAAGTTATTTGGGCGTGGTGTAAAAGGGTTTCCCATCTTTATTCCTTGGAGTTTGAATTCTCCTTTCTTCCCTTCAAGTGAGGTGTATGAGGGATAAAATGATGGTTAAAGTCTATGTGTCCAATCATTTATTGACAGTAAGAGAGAGCGCCTTCCTAAAGGATAAATGCTAATGTTATGGACAGTCAACTCTACAAGCTGTATTAGAGAAAATAACAACGATAAGAGAGCACCTGCTTTCCTACAATATAAGCATATTTATGGACTCTACTATATACCCAATGCACCTCTTACTTCTATGGCCTGTGTAAAGGAATTAACACAATGGAGGCGGTAAAAAATATAATTTTATTGAATTCTTCCTCTTCTTAGGTAGTGTGTGATAGTTTGGATAAACCAAATTGGAATGTTAGACCCTCAACGGTTGGCATTCAGAGTGTTTGTGTGGCCCATTTAAAAGAAAAAGATGTTGATTCACCAATGTTCTTTAAAAAGAAAAAAGAGTATCATTAATGCCTTTCAAAAGAAGAAGCTGGCCGTCTCAGCTTATGTTTCCTTTTTCTTCGTCCTCCTCTTTTTTTAAGCTTGTGATCTTATTCTTCAAGTCATTAGATGCATTTCTTGAGCTGTTACCGAGTTTTTTGACCTTTTTCTTGAAAGTGTCCAAATGGCCACACGTTATGCGTGAAGTGCAAGTCAAAAGTACATGTATGTCCAATTTGCCGCCATGAGCTTGGAAACATAAGATGTCTAGCACTGGAGAAAATTGCTGAGTCGCTAGAATTACCATGCCGATACCAAATTTATGGCTGTCAAGATATTTTCACTTATCATACAAGGTTGCGACATGAACAGAGCTGCAGATTTCGACCATACAATTGTCCATATGCAGGATCTGAATGCGCTGTTACTGGTGATATTCAGTACCTCGTTGCACACCTAAAAGATGATCACAAGGTTGATATGCATGATGGGTGTACCTTCAATCATCGTTATGTCAAGTCTAATCCTCAAGAAGTTGAGAATGCTACATGGATGTTGACAGTTAGTTTTCTCTCTCTCTCTCTCTCTCTCTCTACCTTTTCACTATGTTGCATATATGGTTTTTTATTTTTCATTATACAGTTGCACAGCTCTGAAACAGCCTCTCACCCCATAAAGTCAGGGCCTGTAGGGATACGGCTGCGTATATTTTATCCTCTCCAGATTCTACTTGTGGGATTACACTGGGTTTGTTGATGTTGTTTATGTAATGTGTAAAAGTTTCACATCGTCATAAATGGAAATAATGTAATATATATTGACTGTTTAAACAGAGATTACACTCAGTAATAAAAATCCTTATACAGAGATTACAGTCAGTAATAAACATCCTTACTTCCAGATCTGAAAATTTCCATTTAAAATGCCTATGATAATACCTATCTGAAAAAGGAATGTCTATCATGAGAGTTGACAGGGTTAGTTGGATAGTTCGTTTCTTTTGTACAGATGTGTGACTGGCGTCATCCCTCAAGTAGTAGTTGTTTGAGGGTCTCAATCTCCAAACCAACATATAACCATGGGATGTGTATACCATTATTATGTTTTATGTGGGAAGCTCTAAGAACTACAGTATTTTTTTACCAGGTAACAACGACAACAACATACCCAGTAAAATCCACAAGTGAGGACTGGGGAGGGTAAAGTGTACGCAGACCCTACCAGTACCTCGGGGAGGTAGAGAGGCTGTTTCTGGAAGACCCTCGGCTCCTTTTTTTACTAGGTAAAGGGAAATAATTTTATTAATGTTTGTGGGAGCCTCGTATACAAGCCAATATATCAAAAAATAGAACCTACAACATAATATGGTTCTCAACAAAAGAGGTTCAATCCTCTCTCTATACACGTAGGGACCTCAAAAGTACACTAAAACGAAACTAGAGACAAAAAACTACTTTGCGATCTAAAAAAGCTTGCTCCACTCCTTCAAAAGCCCTCCTAATTCTCTTTTTCCAACTAACCTACATGATTGCCAAGGGTACTCTGTGTGCCCTTGGGCTTTTCTTCCCTCCCGTATGAGTCCAACTTTGCACAGGCTCCTTCACTGTGCCTGGGCAGCACCCCTTGCTTCCCAAACAAGTTAAGGGACACCCTTCATAGCCTATTACCTACTCTACAATGCAATAGTAGACATGCTCACCCCCACTCTTGCATATAAAGCAGCAGCTGCAATAGGTAATCCTCCTCCTCCTCGGATTTTCCGCTGTTTACACCCCTTGCCGCCAACCATACAAAGAAACACACCTTTCTTGAAACTCAAGAAATCCAAATGGAGTTGTGATGGAAGGAATATTCCTCTCACAAGCAAACTCTTATAAAAAGAGCTGACAGTAACCAAGAAGGTACTGGCAGTACCGTCTGCAAAAGAGTACAACGAACAAAGGGGAACTACAATGACTCCATTCATCTATAATATCATGGAGTCCCAAAAAAAAGAAGTTCCAAGTTCTCCATCCTGTGTACCTTGCTCCAGAAAAACAAGCTGCTATACATTTAGATATACCTACAGAAACACACTTATCTTTTCTTCAAAACATCTCTTGTTTCTTTCCTGCCAAATATTCCACATGATGCACCAAGGGATAGTCCACCCAAACTGTTTCAGGCTGCTCCTAATGTTTTGTTCCCTCCAGCTTGACATTAGACTCTTGACATTCTTTGGCATCACCTGCTGCACCCCAAAAATGTATGAAGTCTAAACCTGGCAGGTTGAATCCCAGTTTTCAGCTTGATTTTGCAACAACCTTGTAGCAAATAATTTCCAAATTGTGTTTTCGCAAGGGGTTGTCATAGGACTGGGCTTCCAACTGTCTGCTTCTCCATATTTACTACTACTTCCGTTTCCATTTATTTGTCTTACTTTTACTTTCCTTTTTAATCTCTTTAAAAAAGAATGCCTCTTTTCCCTTTTGGTTACAAGTATATGACACATTTAAGACCACAAGATTAAATGACATTTTTGTATATTCTACATATCTTTAAGGTGTGTTTGGTATGGAGGAAAACATTTTCCGGAAGATGTTTTCTTATTTTCCCATGCTTGATTGAACAAAATTTTTGGAAAACATTTTTTCTAGGAAAACAAGTTCCTTAAACTGTGGAAAATGACTTCCTTAATGAAAGTGGGAAACAAGTTCTATAATTGACATTATGTATTTATGTATCCTCTCACCCACCCAACATTCCCCAACCCCTACCCTTTGACCACCCCCGAGGCCCCACCCCTCCCTCCTCTATAGTGTTTTGCTAGATTAGATATAAATGGTGTTGACATAGATATTTTTTGCTTATCAAATACTAGAAAATAAGTAAGAATTTTTTTTTTTTTTTTGATAATCGTGATGTTTGGGCCAGCTGGCACGCGCCTAGACTAATTGCATGGGATACCTGCCACCTTCCACCAGCAACAAGTACCAAGGCTTGAACAAATGGGATCAAATCACTCGTGTTTGTTTCAGTTGAAAATTGAACCTGAGACCTCATGGTGTTCAATCTAACTTCATTGAATTACTAGGCCACGCCCTTGGGTACAAGAAACCAACTTACATCTTCTAGGAAAGCATTTTTCCTGGAAAATATTTCCTTTACACCAAATACACCCTTAGTTTAAGACCACAATATTCACAGGCCTTTTTTTACTTTGTTAAATTTCATGTCAAGTTAAAGCCAGACAATCAAATTGAAGCCGATTGAGTAATAATCAATTCTTTCCAAGTTTCCTCCACATCTTCATTAGTCTCCATAATTTTACAATGATAACGTTGAACAGCCTTTCTTGGAAGGTGACCAAATCTCTATAAGATTCACATACACTTTTTAGATGACATTGAAAGAACTTTCCTTAGAAATCATTCTTAACTGTCCAAGAAGATCTGGACTAATGAGAGAAACAACGAACTCAAAGTTGGTGGCCTCCTGTTTGATGCTTCGAGGAAAAGGATGTATGCATTTTGACATTTTGTTACATCTATAACTGTAGTCTGTGAAAAAGGAGAGCAACTGATAGCTGTTTCTGTTACTTTCTTGTTCTCAAAGTTGGCGGTCTCCTATTAGATACTTTGAGGAAAAGGATGTATGCATTTCGACATTTTTTACATCTGTAACTTTAGGTTCTTTATTCATTGTCATGTTTGCATTTTAGCTACTGCAAGGTGTCTCATACTTTTAGTCGGGCTTTATCTTTTCTGGTTGAAATGAAGGCTGATAAGAGCATGATCAACTTTGTTGTTCACTTTCCAATTAATTTTCAGACTAGCATTTAATTATGATAAATGAGTGTCTTTACTGTTGATTTTCACGTTGTTCTAACTGGAGTGTGCTGCTTGAAAAGGTCATGGTGGTAATAATTCTTTTGCTGTTTTCTGGAACAGGTTTTCAACTGTTTTGGTCACCAATTCTGTCTGCATTTTGAAGCTTTCAACCTTGGTTTGGCACCAGTGTACATGGCATTCCTTCGCTTTATGGGCGATGATGATGATGCAAAGAGATTTAGTTATAGTCTTGAAGTAGGTGGATTTGGCAGAAAGGTAACGTGGCAAGGAGTTCCAAGGAGTATCCGTGATAGTCACAAAACTGTCCGAGATAGTTTAGACGGGCTGATTATTCAAAGGAGCATGGCACTCTTCTTCTCTGGCGGTGATAGGAAGGAGCTGAAGCTAAAGGTAGCTGGGCGTATTTGGCGAGAGCCATTGTAAACTAGATATATGCATCTTCTTTCATCGTGGGGATGCCCAGAAAGTATAGTTAGTTATCGCTAAAATTGGTTGGTGGCTTTATTTTTTTGTTCTTGTAAATGGTTATGGCAAAATCTGCGGATGGTTCTCTACAGTATCTGGTTTTTTGGATCGATCGTATGGATCGTAGTTTAGCTCAGCTGTGGATCATGTATCTAAAGTTGAGGCATTTAGGCTTTTCTGACCAGCCATGTGATAAACTATCTGGTTGTTAGTTTCTCATCTGTACTATCTCTTGAAGCCCCTAAAATTGTTTCTTTCTATTCAATAGTCATTTTCTACATGAAGGGGTAGCCGAGGGTCTTTCGGAAACATCCTCTTTATCTAGTCATAGGTTTGCATATACTCCACGCTCGAGCAAGGAACCCCTTGCATTAGCAGCTTGGGAACTTTTGACAAAGATTTTAGGAAGTCGCTAATCTTCTTGTGCGAGTGAAAATAGGAACTTCATTCTATTATAAGATTGACATATTGAGTGAAATTTTACGAGTAGCGTCGGGAGAGATTAAAGTGGACGGATGCTAGCACCCAAAAGTGTAGTCTAGCATTTAAAGCCTGTTTGACCATGAGTTTTTTTTTTTGGGAAAATTATTTCACGTTTGACATAAGAATTCCAAATATAATTCGTAATTGTATTTGAAAAAGTGAAAACAAATGAATTGCACTTCAACTTTTTGCACAAAAAGTCAAAAAAGAACTTCAACCAAACACAACTTTTTTTTCGAAAGACGTTCGAATTCGAACAAAAAGCGCCTAGACAATTTTTCTCATTTTATTAAGCTTGGCAATAAAGTCATCCATTACCTATTAATTTTATTCAAACATTATACTTGGAGTATCTAATAAGCATGCAAGTTAATTGGGGTTTTAAAAACAGTAAAAACTTAATGATACTCAAAGTTTATATCAATCTGATAGAATGCATCACGCGTCTTCATACACTCTTTATCACTTCAATATTTTCATATTACTAATATATAATTTAATAATGATAAATTAATATAATTAAATATCATATTGGATGTAGATAAATGTTTATTCTCTAGAGGTATAGTTATCATGTGGGACTCTGCCAATCGCAATATTCAGGAAATCACCATCTCTCCTCAAGCCATCCATACCATTGTCAAAGTTAGTAACCCTCCCTCTTCTCGACACTTTAGTGCCATTTATGCTAGTACCTCCTTTGAAGAAAGGAAGATTCTTTGGAGAAACCTCCAGGAATTTGCTAACTCTATTAAGATCAACCCTTTATGTCTCTGGATCATTGCAGGAGACTTTAATGAGGTGCTAAAATACTTTAAGAAATTCGAAGGTAATCTCATTAGCACCTCAAGATCTTCTGCCTTCTGAGATTGGATTAACATATGCAATCTCATTGACCTTGGGTTTAAAAGAAGTAAACATACCTGGTCAAACAAAAGATATAGAAACAGGCATGGTCTTATTCTGGAGAGACTAGACAGATGCCTTGCTAATGATCCTTGGATCAAACTCTTCCCTGAGGTAACTATCACCCATCTCCCTAGGACCCACTTCGACCATTGCCCCCTCAAACTTGACTTACACAAACACCACAACAACTCTAGTAAGGTCTTTAGGCTAGAGACCATGTGGTGCACCCATCCCGACTTTCATAATGTAGTCAGAGAATTCTTCTCCACTGCCCCCACCCTTACTAAAGCTCTCTCTGTTTCCAAGAAAATGTCAGCACTTGGAATTAAAAAATATTTTGGTAACACTTTCTTAAAGAAAAAAGGACCCTAGCCAGACTGGCAGGCATCCAAGGGGCTCCTTCTTACCCCACCAACTCTTTCCTCCATGACCTTGAAATGAAGATCACTAGAGATTAGCTGGATTGCCGAGGGAGACTCAATAGAAAGAGAAGACACAGAATCAATGCCTTCAAGGATGACAGTGAAAACTGGACTTATATCCCTAAGAAGATCAAGAACAGCATCCTTAGGTTCTATAACTCCCTTTACTCCATTGACCACCTATCCTTTAGCATTAGATTTCGGAATAACCCCTCCTCCAAAGGATCCCTGAGCTAGGAGGACCACAACCACCTTGACTCAATTCCCACCCCCAAGGAAGTCAAGGAGATTGTCTTCTCCTTTAAACCAAGGAAAGGTCCTGGACCTGATGGCATTTACCCTTTGTTTTTCCAGAAATTTTGGAACATTGTGGGCCCTTAAGTCATTCAATTCTGCCAAGATACCTTCAATTCCAGTCGAATGGAGAAAGAGGTGAACACTACCTACCTTTTTCTCATTCCTAAATTTCTCAATGCCTCCAATCTCAGAAATTTTAGACCCATTGGACTCTGTAACACCCACTATAAGATCATCACCAAAATCATTGCTTCTAGGATCAAGCCTCATCTGGACAAGATCATCAGTCAGAGCCAAGCTAATTTCCTCCCCTAAAGAAGGACCTCTAATTATACCATCACTGTCCAAGAAATTATCTCTTACTTAAGGAAAATGACTGAGAAAAAGGGCAATATGATCCTCAAAATTGATCTTGAGAAAGCCTTTGATAGAATCGAATGGAGTTTCATTAAACAAGCCCTCATCTTCTTTAATATCTCTCCAAAACTAAGCTCCCTCTTGATGTCTTACATCTCCCCCCCTTCAATCTCCATTCTTATCAATGGAGAAAAAACTATTTTTTTCAGCCTAGCAGAGGAATAAGACAAGGAGATCCTCTACCCCCCCATCTTTTTATAATGTGTATGGAGCTCCTATCAAGAAGAATTAACCATGAGATTGATATCTTGAACTGGGATCCCATTACCATTAGCAGGAATGGCCCCCACTTTCCCACCCCTTCTTTGCTGATGACCTTGTCCTTATGGCCAAGGCCAACCACAACAACTGCAATACCATCAAGAAAACCCTTGAAAGCTTCAGCTACTTCTCTGGCCAAAAAGTGAATCACCTTAAGTCTAAGGTTGTCTTCTTTAGGAATTGTCCCCCAAATGATAAGATCTCTCTCTCAAATATTCTCAACAACCATATCAGAGAACATCTTGGGAAATATTTGGGCTTTCCTATCTTTCATAAGAGACCTTGCAATAGAGACTTTCAGTTCATTGTTGACAAACTCAACAATAAGCTGTCAGGCTGGAAAATCAGCTTCTTTAACATGGCTGGAAGGACCATCCTAGCTCAGTCCTCCCTCAACAACATCCCCACTCACATCATGCGATACATTTCTATCCCTAAAAAATCTTAAAGACTATTAACAGAACCCAAAGAAACTTCATTTGGGGATCCAGCTCTGGAAAAAGGAAAATACAACTCATAAGCTGGAATACCCTTACCCTTCCTAGAAAGAAAGGGAGACTTGAATATTCAAATAACCAAAACCAAAAATAAAACCATACTCACTAGTCTAGCTTAGAGGTATATCCTTTACCAAAATAAGCTCTGGGCCTCTATACTCAGAAACAAGTACACCAACCAGAAAGAACCATCAAGAAAGCTACTTCCAACACTTGGAAAAGCTTACAGCTGGGTTGGGAGAATTACACCAAATCTGCCCAATGGATAGTTCACAATGGGGATAAAATCAATTTTTGGATAGACAAATGGCTACCTAACAGCCCCCTTTATCTAGACCAGACTAACATCAAGCTTATCTCTATCTAGCATAATTACTCTTGGCATATGGATACTCTTTTAGTTCATATCCCTAAGCACATTACAAAGACCATCTTCAACACCTTCAGACACAACACCAGAATCAACTCTGACCATCTAATTTGAGGTGTCTTAGGCAATGGTCTCTTCACTAGCAAAAGTGCTTACTCACTTATAAACCAGAGATGCAGAACCATTTCCAGAAAATGCCATAACTCCTTCAATTGGATTTGGAAGATCCATTGTCCACCCAAAATCAAATTCTTCTTATGGATAACATAGCTTAACCGACTCCCAACAAAGCCCACTCTCTCAAATATGGGTCTTAATATTACCCCAAATTGTTCAAGATACAACTACCACTTTGAGGACATGCTTCATATCTTTTTTCATTGCCCTCAGTTAATAGATACCTGGCACTATATTGTAGAAAAATGGAAAGCACTAGAGATCTCTATCACTAGATTTTACCCCCAGAATTGGGCTAACATATGGACAAAACTGAAGAATATGAAGTTTGACGGTCTTCTTCTATGACACAACATCCTTCCTTTACCCTTTGGGCAATTTGGCAGAACAGGAACTCAAACTCTTTCAACAACAAGAAAGACAAGCCTAACTTTCATGATATCCATTTAGAAGCAGTTGAATTCTTCTATGTAGCTAGTAACAAAGTTTTGCATGCCTGTAAGTTAATCGTCATTAATGTGAAATGGCACCCTCCTCTACCCCACTACTACAAACTGAATACTAACGGTGCTTGCCTGAACAATTCTAGAAAGGGAGGGATCGAGGAAGTAATTACAAACTACAGGGGTGGCTGGGAAGTTGGTTTTGCCAAGCACTTCTCTCATACCACCAATAATCACATGGAACTAACTAATTTAGTGGAGGGTCTGAGACTGGCTGAAGAACACCACCTCCTACCCCTTGAAATCAACATTGACTCCAAGGAAATAATTTTCATGCTGAAAGTTGGTAACTTACTTTATGATGATTTACTTGATGAATGCAGGTCAAGAATAAAATGGCTAGGGGGACCCCAGGTAACCCACCGTTTTAGGAAAAAAAATGGAGTAGCCGATGCCATGGATAAACTAGGAGCAATGACGACTAATCTGAAAGAGACTTCCATTTTCGTAGTTCCGCCAATGTGTGCTCAAAAAGCGATTTGGGCAGACATTGCTGAAATTTATTTTGAAAGACTTGTCAATGTTTTTGTAACAATCACTGTTGCTGATGACTCCTCTTATTTGGTTTTGCAACCGGATTGAGCTAATCTGACATTTTTAATTATCTCTGACTCTCAGTTCTCTTAATGAATTACCTTTCAACCAAAAAAAGGTAATAATTTGTCGGTCTTTGCACTTTCATGCATTCAAGAAAAACAAGTGTTAACACGTGATTCTCTTGGTACCTCAGATGATAATGACTTCTCCCTCCGTAATAATTTATATGACTCACTTTTTTTTTCAGCTTGTCTAAAAAATTTTGAGAATCACAGTTTTCTAATTAATACTTTTTCTATTTTACTTGTTCACTATACTAAAATAAATATCCAACAATACTTCTCTAGTTTGAAAAATCAATAGATAATTAATTCATTTTCTATTCATTTTACCTTGCTATTAAATACTATTCATTGCTGACTACATTTCACAATATTATATTTATTATATTCAAAGATTGATATAGCAAATTAACTCTATTATTTATTATTTCTTAACCTGTGTGGAACGTCAATAATAAACAAGTAATGTTGGATGTAGAGAGTAATAATATAATATTAGGCCTATTTTAGATCATAAATTTCAAAAGTCTTTCTTTCTTAAACTCTGTGTCAAGGTGAACTAACTCACATAAATTGAGATGAAACGCGTATTAATATATCAGGAAATTTAAAAATGCTTCCAAGAAAGAATGAAAAGAATACTCCCTCCATTTCTTTTTATTTGTTTCATTTGGATTGTGTTTATATTCATAAATACTTGTTCCTTTAATTTTTCAAAAATAATTTGAACAAAAATTTTCTATTATGTCCTTGTTCAATAAATATAATCATTATCGATTTGAAAAGAAGTATAAAATTTAATTAGATGTATATTAGTAAAGTTATTTTAATTTTATAGGAGTAAGAGATTTATTAAGGGTTATGTCTAATTCAAATGGAGCAAATAAAAAAATGGAGGGAATAATAAATATTTTAATTAAAAAAACAAACATAAACATACACCTTAACTAATGATAGTTACACAAATTTCCATCCTCACAAAGTAACAAAATTTCAACTAATTATGTATCACTGGATGGAACTCGAAACCAAAATAAGTCAAGATATGAACAAAGTGATCAAAATAGATCGCCTCTTTAATAAGTTACCAAAATAGGCTAAATGTAATAAATTATTACGTTTTACTTTATTTTTAACGGTCAACTAACGAAGGTGAACAATGAAAAAACTTTTTATAAAACGTAATAAATTATTACGTTTTACAAAAAATTTTGTAAAACGTAATAATTAATTACATTTTATACGCAAATAAATAAAATTAGTACTGTCCCATTAGCTGGAGTGACGCGCTCATTAATTGTCCCAAAAAAATTGTGTTCTCACTCCAACTTTTCTTTAAAAAAGGTGTATTGTCCCATAAACTTTTAGTTAAATCATAAAACTTTTGTACTCCCTCCATTTTATTTTAGTTGATCATCTTTTTAAAAATAGTTGTTTTAATTTAGTTGTCCTTTTAATGAAATTAAGAGAATTTTAATATGTTGTTGCAATAATATCCTTATCATTAAGTGACTAAACAAATTGTATAATTCAAATTTATAGTTTCACATAAGGCTAATTTGGTAAAATAGATCGATAATAAGTATTTTTCTTAATGGGTGTGCCCATTAAGAAAAACAAATTGTATGGGTTGAAACAAGCTCTAAGAGCTTGGTATGAGAGATTGTCAAAGTTTCTACTGGAGCATGGACATACTAGAGGTAAAATTGACAATACTCTCTTCGTGAAAACTGATGGAAAAGATCTGTTGGTTGTGCATATGTATGTAGATGATATTATTTCTGGCTCCACAAACATGAGCATGACTCATGATTTTTCCAAACCCATGAGTTGCGAATTTGAGATGAGCATGATGGAGGAGATAAACTACTTCTTGGGATTGCAAATCAAACAAACAACATTTGAAACAATGATCCATCAGTAGAAGTATGTAAAAGAACTCCTCAAAAGATTCTCCATGGAAAAGGCAAAAGAAATCAACACTCCAATAACCACTGCTACAAAGCTTGATTTGGATGAAACAGGTCCTGATGTGGAGCAAAAGATGTACACAGAAATGGTCGGATCATTATTATATCTTATAACAAGCAGGCTTGATATAGTGTTCAGTGTAGGATTATGTGCTAGATTTCAAGCAAATCCTAAAGAGTCTCATCTAAAATCTGTAAAAAGGATTTTTAGATATCTCAAAGGAACCAGTGATCTTGGTTTATGGTACACAAAATGTAGTAATTTTAACTTGGTTGGATATTCTGATGCTGACTATGCAGGATATTTGGTTGACAGGAAGAGCACTACAGGCATGACACACTTCCTTGGATCATGTTTGATTACCTGGTCCACAAAGAAACAAAATTCAGTAGCCTTGTCTACTGCTGAAGCTGAATATGTTGCTGCAGGATCTTGTTGTGCTCAATTTTTATGAATCAAGCAACAACTTATAGACTTTGGTATAGATGTTGGATGTGTTCCTATTTTTTGTGATAATACAAGTTCCATTAACATAGCCAAAAATCCTATTCAACGTAAAAGAACTAAGCATATTGATATTAGACATCATTTTCTTAGAGATAATGTTGAAAAAGGTCATATATCAATTATGTTTTGTTCTAGTGAGGAACAAATTGTTGACATATTCACCAAGGCTTTGAGTAGAGAACACTTTGAAAAGAATAGGTTAGCCTTGAGGATGATTAAAATTGTATAAATCCCCCTCAATGATTGAATAAAATAAACTATTCTTAAGTGATTATTGATTAATTTAGTTTTACACATTTAGTTGGGTATCCTAATATCAAGATTTTAGAGTAACTTGACTCAACTATGTGTTGATTTTGCAGATTGACTGGAACATCATGGCAATTTTGTCTATTGATTATTCAGAACTTAGGAATGATTATTGCTTGCCTATTGTAGCATAAAGAGAAATAGGTTGTCTACATGTTTCTTTCCGTTACACTTAAACCGCCAAAACCCAAAAGTCCTTCTCCTTCAAAAAGGCCGCCAGACCTTTCCCATCAGAACTAAACCCCTTAATCATTACGTTTCTTACACTATATACACTTCACTCACATTTCATCTTCTTTATTTCCTTCTTAAATACGTTTCTCCCCTCTCATTAGTCTTCATTCTTTTTTCAACTTTTGGAAAATCACAATAATTTTTTTTTTCTTTCAATGGCGTCTTTATCATACCCCCATTCCTCAGAATCTATTACCCATCCCTCCACTTCTATTATACTTAATCCAAACATTACTTTACCCCCACTCAGTCCACCCCTAATTTCCATCAAACTGTTCGATTTTGTGATGTTCAAGAACCTATAAAACCCTTTTGACAAATTTTCTTCAAATCCCTCACCATTTTCTGAACCCTCACTACCATGTCTAATTTCTCTTCAAATTCTTGATCGAGATGACATTCCTATTGATGACCTAATCCCAAGAAGGTCTTGATCTATGCCTAAATGAAAACCCTCTTCCATCACCATCGATGTTGATGACAATGCTCCAGTAAAATCTTCCCCTATTTTTCCTACTCCTCGTACTCCTCATACTCGGGGGTAAAAAGCAACGGGAAGATGCTTCTTTGGAAGAGTCGCTTAAAGCCAGTAAAAGGAAACGTGTAGATACTTTTGCTTCTTTACCTCTTTGTGATTCCTCTCCTGATATTCTTCTTTGATCAAAAAGAAAGAAGAATACAATCATTGCAAAAGTCCCAAAACCCTCCTTGTCTCATAAATCATCCTCTCAGCCTAACCTAAAGGCCCTTCATCATCCAAAATCGCTACTACTTCCAAAACTTCCTCTTATTCTAAGACACCTGCAAAGAAAGTCGCTTCTAAGTCAAAGAAATAGGTTAAGGTACCTGTTTAATCCAGCTCCCCTGACTCTGAGTTTCTCCCTGATACTCCCCTTGCACCTTCTATAGAGATTGATCCTGATCTTGATTTTGATAGTAATGTTGATACTCATGCTGATAAAGCTTCTCAGTCAGCCCATATTCTTCACTTTCAAAAATATAACTTGGCTAGGGGTCGAGTTGTCACTGGTTTTAGAGGACTATAAATGGATATCTTGGTTTCTAAATTGGGAGCTCAGGGGTGGTCAAACTTGTTTCTTCAAGGTGACCATTAATTTGGAAGAGATAAAGTAAATGAGTTTTATACAAATGAAGTTTCCATTGGGGAGATGTTCTCGACTACTGTTCATGGGGTTACCATTAATATCTTGCTGCTAATCTTGCTCGAATATTGAGAATTCTTTCTGGGGGCTGGGGTCATTATGTCAAGATAACCTAGCCTCCTCTTGATAATCTTCCTTCTGCACTTGAGATATCCAGAAAGTTCTCTGGTAATCCTCATCTTTTCTCTCATCTTAGGGTCTTAAAGCATGATATGACACCTGTTTATCAGTTTTATTTTGATGTGGTTTACAAAATGATCCTTCCTAGACAAGAGAGAAGAATATTTGTCAATTCCCTTAATCTTACTCTGATGGAACTGTTAGACTCTGAAATTCCAATAAACCTTCCTTGACTCATGATCAAGCATATGCAAAAGGTCTTAGTCTAAGATGCCAATGGTCATGCTTTG
Organism: Capsicum annuum; assembly: GCF_002878395.1. NCBI lineage: Eukaryota > Viridiplantae > Streptophyta > Magnoliopsida > Solanales > Solanaceae > Capsicum > Capsicum annuum. Next base: position 47,637,387 of record NC_061111.1, read on the forward strand.
CCATATGAATTTTGGCTTGCATCTGTTTTTGAGGATTTTCATGTGCCAGTCAGTGTGGTCTCTGCAGACCACAAAGGATTTCATAGGGTCTGTGAACCAAATAATGCTACCTGCTGCTATGAGGAGTGCTAACAACCTAGTACAAAAGATTGAGGAATGCACTGGATTCAAAATAGGCTGAGGTGGAGGTTGCTCAGGCAGCATTAGAGACTGCTCAGGCTACTCATGAGGATGAAAAAGGGTTTTTCAAGCTCAAATTGCTTCCCTCACAGCCTCCTTGGAGAAAAAAAGATTTGAGAATGCTGATTTTATTTGGAAGCCGACCTCTCTTATTCCCTCATCTTCTTTTACTGAAGCCCCCTCTTAATGCCTTAATTATAGTTTCCTTATTTTTTTTCTTGGTCCCTATTGTTTCTCTTTTTGCTGGTTCTGGGTATTGATAATTGTATCCTAATTTGTGAATGAAATAGACCTTTTTGCTTAAAGTGATCTGCTTCTGTTTTTTTGATGCATAGTTGTTCTCTTGCTCTGAGTTTTAATTATTTTAGTGATAGCCCCAGTGACCATGAATTCAACTATTTTCACTTGTTAAACTAGTTTTTTGATGATGTCAAAAGGGGGAAGAATAGATTATACAATGCTTATAACCCAATTGACTAACCTATTTCATTCTGTGATCTTCTATTTAAATCCTTTATTGAGCATGTCAGGATTGTATGAATGATGCTCTGCTGCTAAAGTTTGTCATCATCAAAAAGGGGTAATTTATTAGGGAATATGAGGTTTTGATGATGGACATATGAATGAAACATGTTGTGTAAGCTGTTCCACATAAGTGAATCCACTGGTGCTCACATAAATTGCATGTTGAAGTTGATGCAAAGGTGATAATGCATTAGGACAAAAGTGGATAAGCAAGAAAGCTCAGAATTGTTTCACATGCTACGATTAAGGAGAAGATAAATGCAGCATCTAGAAGTTAAGTTGATCAAGGAGTTCTACAAGACTAAGGGATAAAGGAGAAGAGTCCTACTCAAACTAGGAGAGAGAGACGACAACAACAAAGGAGTGAAATTACCTGGGAGTCCTATTGAAGATAAAAGAGTACATCAACTAAAGGAATATATCAGCAGTTGGCTTAAATACAATAAACGACAATTAAAGTGTTTCACTCATGCACTGAAAAAATAGTCAACAATCAGCAATTCAGTTCTACAACTTGAAGGAGCTATTGGACCAACCTGGTTCTTTACTTAGATTCATAGACTTTGTGTAATAGGTTGGTCATTGAGTCATATTGAGTTGTAATCTCTAGTCTCAGTGAAGTATAAACTGAGTTAGGATTAAACGTCTTCAAGTTGGGGAATTCGAAGACTTGAGAACACTTGTCTTGGACAGATTAGTGTTTTTGTAGAATTAAGAGTTAGAAGTTTTAATTCCTAGTTTACAAGAAGTACTTGTAATTTGTTGATTGTAGAGGCTCAAGTGATATAGTGAAGTTAGGGTTAAGTCCTGTAGAGGTACAGGTCATGTTTTTTTCACCTTTCTTGAGCCGGGTGTTTTCTACATAAAAATACTGTGTTCAAGTTTTACTTTTGAGAACTACGTTAGCTTACTTGTTTCATAGATAGGCAACCAGTAGAGTCTAATATTAAAACTAGTAGGGCACGCATCTTAACATGAACCTATTTCTTAATGACTTGAAAGGTGTTATACCAACATCGTTGCAACATTTATCTGTACTTGAATCGTTGGATCTCTCATCTAACAAGATTGGAGGTGAACTTCCACAATAACTTGTATCCCTCACATCACTTGCGGTTTTAAATCTCTGTCATAATTATCTTGTTGGATGCAATCCCAAAGAAAAATAATTTGATACGTTTGAGAACAGTTCATACCAACGAAATAATGGGTTATGTTGGTGTTTGTCCTGACTTTCTTTCCATAATTAGATTTCCTTTTAGGTACCATAATTGGATTTCCCTTTAGGAAAAGGAAAACCTAAATTCTCCATATTTGGATAATCCTTATTTTTGTAGGAAAAGGTGATAGACTATAAATAGAGGCTCCTTTCTTTTAGTTTGGTAGCATCCACAATGTAGTCCTAGGGGTTTGAGATTTTCGTTTGGAAGGAGACTTTGTGGGACACAAGTGTTGCGGTATCACTTATTTGAACCATTTTATTCTGAGTGAATTGTGTGATGTTGTCTGTCTTGACAGTTTGTACTCTCTTTTATATTGTGGATTGCTCATCTTTTTTTGTGGATGTAGGTTGATCGACCGAACCACGTTAAATTACTATCTCTTTTTTGTGTATTTCTCGATTATCTTCTTATTCATTGTCTTTTGAGGTTTGCTTTGCTAGCTTATGCATGAAACCTGATAATTTCGATCTTAACAGGTTACGTGGATTTCCACTCTTAAAAGATTGTGGTGGCGATAATGGGGTACCGCAAGCAACAACTCCAATTGAGCTAGATAAAGAAGACAGAAATTTGATCCAATGAAAAGTGGTTCTCATGGGTTACGATTGTGGTCTTGTTATTGGACTGTCAATAATATACATAATGTTGTCAACTCATTATCCAGTATGGTTTTCGAGGATGGTTACAAAATTTGAATACAAAATTGTTATGAAAATGAAAAGGCACAAGAAAGATATTAGTGGGTAACTTACAGGTATTCAACTTATTCTCTATCCTTCATAAGATTACGTTATATATATCCATGTATTTTCTACCTCCTTCATCCTTAAAGCTCTCAACTTTAATTCATCATTTTTGGAAATTGCACGATTCAAGTCTAGTATGCTGCCGGTGATGCAAATATAAGCCCTTATCTTTAATAGGTTGTTATTTTTTCCATAGTGTTTGTTTCTCTATGAATAAAGACACGATTTTTTTCTCTAAATTTGAGACTCAGCATGAATTGTTTTTATTTATTTAAAGTTGTTCTTGTACAGACAGTAGCCCAACTTCTATTATTGCTTGCCATATAATCTGTAGTAGTAATAATTTCAGCCTAATCATTACTTGAGTAATATGGCTCAACCACATTGTCAGTTTATAAATTTTTGAAGCTAGTTTCCCACAAGAAAAGGCATTTTATTGACCATAAAGACAAAAGCATCTACAAGAAAGGAAGAACTTAATGGAGAGTTGAGTTCCTTTTAAGTCACGTTGAAACTATGGAGAAGTAAAGGATGAAGGGGTCACAAAAAGAGTAGCGTATGTCACGCCATTGCCCTCCCAGTAAGATCGAAGTGGCAGATTTATGGCGGGATTGAGTAACTGAGTCTCACAATCAACTTGTGAACTAACACGCCAACAATAGAATGAAATATTTGTTTCCCCCTTTGTTCATGGACATAATTTGCACATCAATATGTTGTCCTTCATACCTAATGAATAAGGCAAACACGCAATGAATGTACTGAGTTATATTGTCATGGTTAAAATAGATACTGAATTGCAGCATTGCGCATATGATTAACTAAATTGAGAAGTTACAAACACAAAAAACTAGAAGAAATTTTTTTGCCTAAAATTGGCTTTACAAATATATAAACTAGTCAATGTAACTAGCTAAGATGGTCTGCATTTTCAATAGTTAAAGCATATGTTGTGGTTTTTCTTGGTTTTGGCATTCCAACAGATTTTCACCTTCTGGTTGAGATTTACCGGTCTGTCTGTCCTCAATAACTAATTCTTGTTAAACACATTTCGTATGGATCATCGAATCAATACCTTATATATTGTATTATGATCACCTCATATAGATAAAAGGTTCAGAAAACTTTATTTCATTGAAAAAAAGAATTTCTTGTTGATGACTGCCGTAGGGCCCAACCTACTTCTCGCCTGAAAGAACAACCCATTAGCTAGCTTGACTGGTGATGGTGAGCCTATGAACTACGATTTGTGCTATTTCACTTATGAAATTTTTATTTAATGTATAAATTATTAATTTGGATAGAACCAATATATAAATTGTTAAATCTTGAATCAATCGTTACTTTAAATGAGGGATCTAAAGTTTTTAGCTGATTCTGATTAGATGAGATTTCATCCCTCACCAGGCTCATTGATAATCTGGTAAATTAAATCTGGAGGCTAAGAAAATTAATTTTATGAAACATAAAATCAAAAACGTTACAAGGATGAAGAGTTGCAATTTCCTCTAACTTACGAATAAATGATGGAAAAGAGTGGAGGGGTTATAGAAAAAGTAGAACGCTGCCTATTAATTAAGTCATTCCTTTCCAAATTGAGCCAAAGCACAGATTTTTGGAATGAATAACTCAGTATGAACTTTTCCCTTACTATACTACTCTCATCATCGACTTGTAGACTAACATAAAAGATAGCAGTAAAAGAATTTGGCTTTCGAAGCAAATATTTCGCTCCAAAAATTACCTTTTCCAATAATTTTCTCTTTTCATCCTTTCCTCTTATATTTCAGAAGAAAACCATAACACATGTTACCATTAGTCAATCAAGTTATTTTCTGTCATAAAAGAAAGTCTCATTCCTTCGTAACTAAATATATAATGAATGGGGCATATACTCGAGTGTACTAATCAATTTTTTTTGAATTTAGTAGTCTCGGCATCAGCTTGTGGGCTAAGACCAACGATATTAGACTATGTTGAATACGATCATCAGGTGAGTCATATATTTGGGTCTTTGTCGAGGCACTCCATCGAAGCTCTTACCTGATTTATCTTCAAAACAACTCTTTGCTTTATCACTTCCGGATGCAAAATTATGGAAATCTGAATATGGAAAAGTAATCACCAACACTGAACAGGTTCAAGCATGATCTGTTTAATTTTTCAAATCTACGAATATGATATATCAATTTAAAATTATGAATAACACATCAATTGAACACTTATTTATTCTCTCTTCATTCATCCTAATTTCTGATTATTATTATTAGAGTTTGTGACCCGAATTTTATTGATCCGACCCTGAAAAGTTTGTGGTGCGACCCATGTAGAGTTTGTGATGTTGGGATTAGGATTTATTTGTACGCACGTATTATATAAGTATATTTAGTTGGCCGTTTTGGATGTAACATAAAATACGTCATTGAGACTTTCATCTCATTATTGTACTCCTCTCCATTATAGTGAAAATCCTCCTCCTCTGCCTGTGGTTTTTCCTGCAATGGTTTCCACGTAAATCTGATTGTCTTCTTCTTGTTTTCTTTTGATTTATGGTATTGCTTAATCTGCCCGAATATAACAATTATCTTTTAACAATTATTGCTTTTTGTCTCCATTATACTGAATGCCTCTCAATACAGAGAGTCTTGCCATTAAATTGAGAGTATTCAAAGATTACATCTCTAAAGATTCGTCTTCCTATCCCTAAAGATCAACTTTTCTATCCCTCTAAATCTGCCATTCTATCTCACCAAATCTGCTCTACTATAATCAGTATTATTTTACTAAATCAAACCTCTGCAATTACACTAATATACAACAGTATATAGTTACATTAATATATATAGTATTTACTAGTTGTTCATCATGCTACCCCCCCTCAAATTGATGTGGGTAGATCTAGAAGCATCAATTTGCTGACTAGAAACTGAAGTCGTCATCGTGCCATTCACTTTGTAAATGCAACATCTATTTGAAGATCACTGGACATGTGCAAAAGAGTAATAACTTCTTTATTTACATCTTCTCGTATATAATGGTAGTCTACTTTGATGTGTTTGGTCCGCTCATGATAAATCAAATTAGTAGCATTCTAAATAGCACTTGCTTGTCAGCATAGAGAGTAGTATTAGATTGAGGAAATCCAATCTCAACAAGTAATCCATGAAGCCATATAATCTCAGAGCAAGCAGTAGATATTTCTCTATTGAAGATTTTGACACACAGTCTTACTTCTTACTATTCCAAGATATCAAAGACTTTCCAAAAAACATACACCAATCGGTAATCGAATGACACGTGTCAAAAATACCGCCCAATCAAAATCACTAAAAGCATTAAGACAAATAGACGAACCACTAGGAAAGAATAATTCACGATTAGACATTCCTAGGAGCTATCGAATGATGCGACGAACAGACACCAAATGAAGATGATGGGGATCTTGCATAAGTTAACTAACTTGTTGTACTGAAAAAGAGATCTCAGGCTCGGTAATAGTAAGGTAATTTAAACTCCCAACTAATTGCCAAAATATAGTTGGATCAAGAAGAAGATCGCCTTCCTCCCGACAATACTTTAAATTCAATTCTAGTGGAGTATGTATAGAGGATGTATCCTGATGGCCTACCAAAGAAATTAGATCTTGGGTATATTTGTATTGGTGTAGAAACACACCTAAAGAATTACAATGAACTTGTTGGGTTCAATCGGATGTGTGAATGGAAAATAGAGCGAATTATTGGAGGGAGAGTGAGCTCACACTTTAAAGAAAAGTGTACTCACTCAAAGTAAAGTATACTTCTCCCACATTGGTGGGATAAATCAACTTTCATGTGTTTTTATTGAGGAACACACCTTCAAGTGGATACTGAGGCAAGAACCAAGAGGTACCTCTCGCTGTCGTCATTGTTGCTTGGCTCGGCTTTGGCTATGGATCGATCGAGAGATTAATTTTTTAGATAAAATTTATTTAAAACTTGGAAAAACAAGTGAAATTATTAATCCAAAAATCCAAAGAAAACTCTTAAGGGATTCAACCCTTCGAGAAAATGACACACAATTTTGGAAAAGAAGTGGCTATTTAGTTGGATATGACTGTTTAGAAAAGACATTATTTTGAAAGGAATAGACATGACTATTCTGAAATGATACACCTTTTCATGAACCATTGCTTCCTTTATGAAGGGATACTTTGTAACACCCCATAGTAAAAATGCCCTTTTGATGCTTCTAAAATGATCTTTAGGACCTCCGTAGAGATGGTAGATCATGTAATGACGTTGTGGGACGTGTTGGGAGTGTTTAAGGACCTCAAAAATAAGTAGGCGTGGCAAAATAGAGCTTAGGAGATGGCTAAGAATCACATTACCATCGCCTACCTTAATTGGAAAAGGTTTTCCATACCTTAGGCACTGTAAACCTTAAGGTTTGCCATGGGTTAGGCGCCGCAAACCTTAAGGTTTGCCATGGATAAGGTTCTACAAACCTTAAGGTTTTCCATGGGTTAGGTTCTGCAAATCTTAAGGGTTTCCATTGTTTAGACGTCGCAAACCTTAAGGTTTGCCATGGGTTAGGCGCCGCAAAACTTAAGGTTTGCCATGGGTTAGGCGTCGCCTACCCTATGTTTTTGCAGTGTAGAAGCTCCATTTTTGAGTTAATACAAGGGAAAAAAAGTCTTTTTGCATCCTATAACCGTCCCCAAACCGTCCCTAAACATAATTGCATGAAATCAAAGTCCCTAATTACGTTTAAACACTCTTAAAATTCCTAGTTATCTTCCTTAAACATAAGAAGAGAAAAGCAACCTAGGGTTTAGGCATTCAAGCTTAAAGAGTCAAATTTCTTTATGATTTGTTCGCACCTAAGGTATGTGGGGATGACCTAAAACTCCATGGGCATAATTTATTATTTTACTAAGCCTTTGAAAGAAACTACGATGTTTATAACAAGAGGTTGAACAATTATTTTGAATAATCAAATCATGAAACCCTATTCAATATATATATATGATTTTGGTCTTGAGGCCTCCCCTTAATCTTGAACTATGATCGTATAAGTATGTATATTCATTTTTGTTTTAAAATTTAAATTGAGAGCATGAATAATTAAATTCCCTCTCTTATTGTGACATCTCTTGATTTTATATGTTATGAGTTGATCAATTGCATATTGAGAAGCTTGAGATGAATATTTTCTATTGTTTAGAGATTTGATATTGGTTATGATTTAAAGATAGGGTGTTTATTGTTTATAAATGTCAAAGATGATGATTGAATGAATTGCATGGGTTACTATAAAGTTATTGACAACCACATGTTAAGGATTTGAAATAAGAGAAGCTTTGCACGAGTTTTCACATATTTTTTAAATATGAATTCTCTTGTATTGTTTAAATAATTTGGTGGTCCAATAATATGTTTTGGATGAAAAGACTGTAACTTGATATTGTAGGGCTTATATGACCTAAATGTCTTTATATGACGATACCAAATCAGACAAATGCCATAATAGACTCAGACTAGACTAAACGAAAGAATGTTTTTAGACATTAGACCATTTTTTTAGAATGATTCATATTTTAAGATGTTAAAAATAGGATTAAAGAGAGTTATATGGTTATCCGAAGAAGGCGTTTGAGTGTAAGGGCTCATCGCTAGAAATTGAGTTTTTTTGATTTGGGTGATTTGACTGGCTAAAGCTAATGTATACTTGTCCTTAAGACACTAGTATACTAGACTAGTCTGTAGGAACCCTATCCTCGCAGCAAACTTGGATGTGGGGGCTTGGCCAACGAGTTAATGACGGCCCATATAGCCCATGGGTACTAGACTTGTAGGGTGTACCATCTAGCTCAGAAGTAAGAAAAAGAGTGAGTCATGATTTCAAAGAATTGTTTTAAGTCTTTTAAGTATGCCCATGTGTTTTCCTATATTATATGTAAAATGATTTATGAATTTATCTCACTTATGTAGTATAAAAGTATGTTATTTTGAACTGCTCTGCATACCAGTACATCTGTAATGATTCCTTATATTTTAGGTTCTGAGGCCCAGTCTAGTAGTCCTGCTAAACAGTAGATTATTGTCAGACATTCAGAGTTGGTGAGCCTCCTTTAATTTAGAAGGCGTCTTGTTCACTTATGTTGATCTCATTTGGTTTTAGTTCATGGTCCGACCAGGGGCCTTGTCCTGATTTAAGACAGATTGTTGTTTCCAGTTGTAATAGAGATTTCACAGACTTGTATTAGGTGGTTTGAGTTTTATTGAACTTATGTCCGCATTACTCAGTTGAACTAGTAAAATGACTATGTTTCCATTTGTTTTCCGTATTTTGATAATATATAAATGTTGCATATGATTTTAAGTTAAGACAGATCTTGGCCTTCTGGTTCCGGATGCCTGTCGCAGCCAGCGCTCCGGCTCGGGTCGGGACAAACTTGGTATCAGAGCATGATTCATGTTCCTAGGGTGCTCATGACCCCGAAGGACCACAAACTAACCCATGACTGATATCTGTACCTAAATACTGTATAACATCATGTAAAATGCAGAAATAATAGACCAAAACATGTCATAAGGTTCAAAATAGATAAAATATAATATCTGAGAGTACGGTATATCAATACCACAACATGAACTGAATATATCAATACCAAAACATGAACTAAAATAAACTGTCTAAACATATTGTAGTCTGAAAAGCCTCTAACTGACTGAACTATCTGAATAAGGAGTTGATGGGACATGTCCCCAACTAACTCCATCTACTAAAAGCTAAACTAAAATAATGAAATAAATAATAATATCATCCTCGAATGATGATGACTCACTGCTAAATCTGGCTGCTAAAATTTGGAGTACTACTGATGCTCAGGAACTCTTGCTTATGGACCTATGGTATAAAACACCATAGAGCAAATGTGTCACAATGTTTGAATGTACTGGTATGCATGTGAGGTAGGTTGAATGCAGAGGGTTCAAATACATGAACAATGCAAACTGATTATATAACATGAACGTGAGAATACATGCATAAATAAATAACTGTAACTGAATTCGTGATGATACTGACTACTGAGTCTGAATATTGATATCATAAACTGTTACTGAATGACAATATCTGATAGTCTAGGTTCTGATGGAATTAGATGAGTTTCATACTATTTTGAGTTGACTGTATCTGACAGTCCTAAATTTTGTAGAACTATCTGAGTTCTATTACTGAGACAGAGACTGAAATTATAACTATGGGAAGTAGTTATCTAACTGATATGCCCCAAATAAAGAAATATAGCTAAGTTGGGTTCCAATTTGTAACTCCAATTGGAAGGGTGTCAATACTGCACCACCGGTAAGGACAAGCTGTGAGTGACCCTCAACTGGCAGGTACTCAAATAAGAATGGGGGAACCCTCAACTGGCAAGTAAGCCACCTCATCAAGCCCCAACTGTTAGGTTAGATGTCTCAACCTATGCTGGCAACATAGTTCTGGAATGCAAGGATTGCTTCTAAGAATCACACCCGCTACTGGCAGGTGAGTTCCCATTCTTGGGTTCACTCAGTGCTAAAGCCTACTCCCATCTGAATAGACACTAAACATGATTAACTGGGATGAACTGGACTGATTTAACTGAGTTCCGTTGACTGACGGAATACTACTGAGATTACTGAACTACTGAGCTTTCCTGAGTAACATGACTGACTAAGTTCTATTAACCATGGCTTGACTGAGAGTATCGTGAAAACATGACACTGGATTTAGGCATACAACTAAGTTGTCGGGTAAAAGTACCCCCATGACTCGATAGAAGGAAACTGACAAGGCATGACGTTCTTGAATACATGACCAACATCAACAATTCACAATATAATAAGTTGGGGATTTCATGAAGCACATGATTATCATAAACTTGTACATGGTAGGAATGCATATAATAAGTATCATAATTTCGTACTCTAACATCATGAGCATTCCAACAAATATCTACATTGCACATCAATAACATGGGAGTCATTTGAACATAAGGGTAAGACATGCATTTATCATATGGGTTACAATTGAGATATAATACACAATTTCTATCCTCTTAGGCATTTTATCAAACACATTACATGCACTACTTAGGGCATAGGTGTAATCATCAAATTACACATTATGAACAACTCCATTCATGGATTTCAACTTGCATGCTAACGTAGTTTCATGAAAAACACGTAAAGATTCCTACTTAGGAATCGTACAACAAGATAAACATGGTTACAAAATAACCCACAACATAAACATCATGATTTATAATTTGAAATAGGGTTCTTGAGATTTATGGATGAATGGAATCCATAAATCAACACTATGCATACCTTGGATGGAAGATTCATGAAAACAATGGTGAAATTCTTGAAATTGGATCCTAAATTGGAAACCCTAAGCTTGTTCTTGATGGATTTGAGAGAGAAACCACTATAATTTGGGTGAAATAGGGCTGAATTACGTGTTTGTGACTTATATAGGGGTGGGAAATTGACCCTTTTTCCCTTGAGGATGCGGTTATTTACTGACTAAAACTAGGTGCCGATGCTACAAGCGACGTGGTACGTTGATGACTGCAACGCGATACTTGACGCATCATGCCATGATCACATCGAGCCTCAAAAGTTTTGGCTCTAGCAGTCTGCACAAATGTTGACCAACGCGATTGGCGATGTGGCACGCCAAGATCGCATTGGTCCTCTACTTTGGGACTCCAAATATGATCTAAACGTGTTTTGAAAAATCCAAAACTTGTTCGGGAACACCTATTGACCTTCCTGATCATGAATTAATGAAAATACAAGCCATTAAAGGACATTAAGATGGTGTGATGAAATTGCCAACTTTTGAAGGCAAAATAGGCTAAATCTGGGAACTTAGTTAGAATTTTCTAAGTCTGGGACCCCTTGACAAGCTTAAAGAACTGAATTAAGCTCAGAATTTTCATGGGGTTTTATAATATCTCCCCCTTGAGAACATTCATCTTCTAATAAGACTGACTGAGAGGGTAAAAGAGATAGACTGACGTATATACTGAACATGATCAATTGAAACATAATTCCATGACTGACATGACTGATAACTGTATACACCATACTGAGCATGCATATCTGATGTATGTTAACTGATTCATGAATGCATGACTAAGTGTTTTAATGAACTGAGTTTCTCATAATGAGAATGCATATCTGATGCATGATTATATGACTGAACTGATACATGAATGCATGACTGAATATGCAATGATATTTAATACCAAGTTTATGATGGAATTCTGAACATAAACTGGATACCAAGTTGTAACTAAAATCTGAACATGAAACTTAAAAACTTAAGGAGAACTGTTACCTTGAGCTAGATCTGAGTTAGAAGAGAAGAGGTGAGGGTACTTGGTTTGCATGTATGCTTTTGCTTCCTAAGTAGCTCCTTCAATAGACTGATTTCACCAAAGAACTTTGACTAGAGGGACTTCTTCGTTCCTCAGTCTACGAGTCAGATAGTCAAGAATTTTGACTAGAATCTCTTCATAAGAGAGGCCGTTCTAAAAATCTATGCTCTGAATAGGGACTACAACTGCTGGGTCACCTATGCACTTTTTGAGCAAAGAGACATGAAATACTGGATGAACTGAGGCTAGATCTGAAAGCAATTTGAGCTCATAAGATACCTTGCTAAAATGACTGAGAATTTTGATTCGACCGACATATCAGGGACTGAGATTTCCCTTCTTGCTGAACCGCTTCACTCCCTTCATGGGAGAGATATTTAGATAAATATAATTACCAATATCGAACTCGAGATCCTTTCTGCGCACATCTGCATAAGACTTCTGTCGGCTCTGGGAAGCCCGGAGTCTTTCTTTGATCAGTTGGACTTTTTCTAAGGCATCGAATAATAAGTCAGGCCCTAGGACTGCGGCCTCACTATCTTCAAACCAACTAATTGGAGATCTACATCTCCTACCATAGAGATCTTCGAATGAAGCCATCCGAATACTGGAATGATAACTTTTGTTGTATGCAAACTCAATCAAAGGCAAGTGGTCATCCCAACTACCCTTGAAATCAATTGTACCTGCCCTTATCATATATTTTAAAGTCTGAATGGTCCTTTTTGCTTGACCATCTGTCTAAGGATTGAAGGCTGTACTGAGATGAACTTGGGTACCAAGACCTTTTTGGAAAGCTTTCTATAAATGAGCGGTGAAATAGGTACCTCTGTCTGAGATAATAGATAATAGAACACCATGCAATCTGACCAACTCTCTGATGTAGAGTTTGGTGTAATCTTCGGCCGAATAAAATATATAGACTGGAATAAAATAAGATGATTTGGTCATCCTGTCTATAATGACCCAAGATAAATCATGCTAATGAAGAGTACGAGGCAAACCCGTCATGAAGTCCATGTTTACTTTTTCCCACTTCCAATAGGAATACTGAACTCCTGCATGGACCCACTAGGTTTCTGATGCTCAATCTTAACCTGATGATATGTTGAGCACTTAGCCACAAACTCTACAACATCTCTCTTCATCCCACTCCACCAATAGATCTCTCGCAAGTCGCGGTACATCTTAGTGGCCTCTGGATGAATAGAGTAGCGCGCACCATGTATTTCTTCAAGAATTCGTTGCCTAAAGTCATCTATACCTGGTACACAGTGACAACCTCGAAAACGCAAAGCACCATGTCCCCTTTGGGAGAAAACCTCTACTTTTTGATCCTTGATTGACTCTTTCAACTTGACAAGACTGGGATCTCTATCCTGATTTTATTTCACCTCAGAAACTAGAGATGATTCTGAACTACTCTGAACCCATATATTACCCTCTGTTGAATCAACTAGGCGGACACCTAGTCAGGCAAACTGATGAACTTCCTGAGCTAAATTTTTTTTATTGCTCTCAACATGAGAAACACTACCCATAAATAGTCGACTAAGAGCGTTTACCACTACATTGGCCTTGCTTAGATGATAAAGGACACTCATGTCATAATATTTAAAGAGCTTTAACCACTTTCTCTAATGAAGATTGAAATCTTTCTGAAAAAAGACATACTGAAGGATTTTATGATCTATGAACACATCTACATGCACCCCATACAAGTAATGCCTCCAAATCTTTAAGGAAAATACTATGATTGCTAACTCAAAATCATGAGTCGGATAATTCTTCTCATGGGGTTTAAGCTATCTGGAGGCGTAGGCTATGACGTTACTATATTGCATAAGGACACAACCCAAACCTACTATAGAGGCATCACAGTAAACCACAAAACCATCTTAACCATCTGGAAGAGCTAAGACTGGAGCTGAAGTGAGTCGAGTCTTCAACTCCTAAAAACTCTTCTCGCAAGGATCTGACTACTGAAACTTAACTTTATTCTAAGTGAATCTGGATATAGGGGATGCAATAGAAGAGAATCCCTCAATAAACCATTTGTAATAGCCAGCCAAACCTAAGAGACTCCTGATATCTAATAGAGAGACAGGTCTGGGCCCGTTTCTTACTGCTTTAGTCTTTTGAGAATCAACCCTAATTCCATCACAGAAAATGATATGACCAAGGAATGCTACCGACCTTAGCCAAAATTCACACTTACTGAATTTGGCGAACAACTAATGATCTCTGAGAGTCTGAAGCATGATTCTGAGATGGTCTGCATGATCATGCTCACTACGGGAATAGACAAGGATATTATCTATAAATACTATAAGAAACATATCCAAGTACTACTTGAACACACGATTCAACAAGTCCATGAAAGTTGCTGGGGCGTTGGTGTAATACCCTAAAATTTCCTAACTAATTTCGTCCCTAGAATGTCAAGTATTATCTTCCAAATTGAATGATGTTTATTATATGGGTAATTTTCAAGATTTTTACATTTAGTTATGTGGGAAATTCAATAAAATTTCCATCGATATAAGATTCACCCAAATTCGATAACCGGGTAAGAAGTTATGACTATTTTAAGTTTCAGTCGTAAAGCATGTCATCTCAGTCAGTGGCGCATCATGCCATAAGCCAAAATGACATTCGTTAATTTTTAGTAAGACTCTACTATTTCACCACGTTGAAGAGGGCTCCCAAATCCCAATTGTCTAATTCCAGTGAAGCTCCGCGACGTCCCCACGTTGCACCATCATCCAATTTTCCAGTTGTCAAATTCTAGTGACACGATATGATAGCGCCGCATCGTGCCAGGGGTCCAGGTTGGGAAAATTTCACAAAAATCAAAAGACGCATCCAGGGTTAAATGGATATTTCTCCATGATTTTAGTTTAGCCTTAAACACGAAATTTAACCCTGCATGACCTAAGGATATCATTATTCACTCTATTTTTCCCAAATTGAGTTTCTCTCTCTCAAGCCAAGAAACCGTAACTCTTAAATTCAAGGGACAAATCACAAGAACTCTCCATCAGTCCTTCCTAATTCATTAACTCAGGTATGTCATGTGTTGATTCATGGGTCTCTTTCACCCATGAAGCTCAAGAATCTCTTTGAAAAATCCAAGATTTGTATATTTATGATTGTTCATGATTTGATTGAATTGAAAATTGATGTTCATGTTGTTGGTTAATTTTGTTCCATGTTCATGATGTTCATGTGCAAGTTATGTATGTCAAGTGTTTGATGAAATGTCTTAGTCAGTGAATTATGGATACATGTGTAGCCCTTGTGGTGCTTTAAAACTTGTATTTCAGGAACTCTCCAACTTATTATATTATGGTTTGTTGATGTTGGTCATGTATCCAAGAAAGTCATGCTTTGTCAATTTCTTTCCGTCGAGTCCTGGGGGTACTCGTACCGAAAAAATATAGCTATATGCATAGAGCCAGTGTCATGTTTTCACGATATCCTCAGTCAAGCCATGATCCATAGAACTCAGTCAGTCATGTCACTCAGGAAAGATCAGTAATCCAATAATCTTAAAAATATCAACAGTTATTAGATCTCAGTAGCATTTCGTCAGTCTACAAAAATTTAGTTAACTCAGTCCAGTTAGTTTAATTAATCATATTCAGTGTCAATTCATATAGGAGCAGAACTTAGCACTGAGTGAACCCAAGGATAGGAACCCACCTGTTATATGAGGGTGTGATTCTTAGAAGCAATCCTTGCATTCCAGAACTATGTAGCCAGCGTAGGTTAAGACATCATAGCCTATTATATGAAGGTAGATGAGGTGGCTTAACCTGTTATATGGGAGTTCCCACCGTTCTCACTAGAGTTACCTATTATATAAGGGTTATTCACAGATTGTCCTTACTAGTGGTACGGTATTAACACCCTTCCAATTGGGGTTACAGATTGGACCCCAAGTCAGCTATATTGCGTTATCTGGGGCATGTCGGTTAGATGACTACTTTCCACAGTTATAATTACTGATTAGAACTGTCATATACAGTTATTCAGTCTCAATAATAGAACTCAGATAGTTGTACAGAATTTAGGACTGTCAGTATAGTCAACTCAACAGAATAGAACTCAGCTAGTTTTATCAGAAACTAGACTGTCAGATACAGTCACTTAGTATCAGTTATTTCAGTTATACAGTTATTAGTATCTCATGTTAACATTACTCAGACTCAGTAATTATGTTATGATGACCTCAGTTATAGTTATTATGTATTCATGCATGTATTCTCATGTTCATGTTATCCTGTCAGTTAGTATAGTTCATGCATGTGAACACTTTGGATCCACCCTACCTCACATGCATACCAGTATATTCAATTGTATTGAAGCATTTGCTCTATGGTATTTTATACCATAGGATCAGACGCACAAGCTTCAGAGCATCAGTAGCATTCCAGTCTCAACAGTCAGAGTTAGCAGTGAGTCCTGATCCTTTAAGGACATGACCATTACTTTATTATCTCATTAATTAATTTATTTCAATAGTTGAAGTTAGTTGGGGATATGTCCCATCAACTCCTTATTCATACAGTTCAGTCAGTTAGAGGCTTTTCAGACTAACATGTTCAGATTATCATATTCAGACTATCATGTTCAGATAATTATTTTAGCTATTTTTGGTATTTCATATCCTATCCAAATATTATATATTTTATCAGTTATGTTACAATTTTGAACCTTACGGCCTTACAACCTTTATTTTTGTATTTATATAGTATATTATGCAGTGTTTAGGTACAGATATCAGTCATGGGTTAGCTTGTGGTCTTTTGGAGTCATGAGCACTGTGTAGCATTTTGGGTACTAGATCAGGGCGTTACAATTGGTAAGACCAAAGGACATGACTAGGAATTTGAAGCAACCATACCTAGTATAGAAGGCTATTTTTGAAATGTAACATTCTCTGACTCTGAGCTGATGATATCCTAATCTGAGGTTTATCTTAGAGAAATAGCTAGCACCCTGAAGTTGGTCAAATAATTCATCAATTCTGGGAAGTGGATACTTGTTCTTGACCATGACTTTATTAAGCTGATGGTAATCAATGAATATTCTTAGAGAATCATCTTTCTTTTGCACGAATAAGACTGGTGCACCCCATGGGGAAATACTGGGTATGATGAATCCTTTATCTAAGAGGTCCTTCAACCGTGTTTTTAATTCTTTGAGTTTTGCTGGTGCCATTCTGTATGGCAGAATAGATATAGGCTACGTATCTGGATGAAGATCAATACCGAAGTCTATTTTTCTTTAGGGAGTAATTCCTGGAAGATCTTCGAGAAAGACATCTGAATATTCATTCACGACTGGGACTGATTCAAGGTTGGGAGTTTCAAAACTAGAGTCCTTAACATGAACAAGGTCATAGACACATCCCTTAGATATCATTTTCTGTGCCCGAAGGTAGGAAACAAGCTGACCTCTGAAAGCTGAAGTATTACCCTTCCACTCCAGGATGGGTTCATTTGGAAATTAAAATTGGAAAATTGTGTTTTTTTAGTCGACTATGGCATAGCAAGAATGAAGCCAATCCATGCCAAGAATGATATCAAAATTAGTCATCTCTAATATGACTAAATCTGCTGAGGTGACTTTCTGAAATATCATAATCGGACAGTTCCTGTATACCCATCGGGCTATGATGGTTTTACCCACTGGGGTAAAGACTGAGAAGGGCTCTACTAGAATCTCGGGACTGACTTTGAAATTAATTGCTATATAATGAGTAACGAAAGACAAGGAAGCTCCTGGATCTAGCAAAGCGTAAACATGCAAGTGAAAAATCTATAATGTACCAGTAACCACATCAAGATAATTTTCCTGATCTTGCCGGGACTAAAGAGCATAAATTCTGTTTGGGTGTTGCCCACTAGTAGCACTGGAAGTGGCACCCTGCTGATTTGGGTGACCAAACTGAGCTGAGGAACGGTCCTGCTGACTCAGGGAACTTTCTGAGTACCATCTCTGACTTTGTGGCCTGGCTTTCCATATCCAAAACAAATATCACCGCTAGCTCTGCAAATACCTTGATGGTGTTTGCCACAAGTCTGACAAATATGATTAGTTCGGGTATTGCTAATGCTGCCCTGAGACTTAGAGCCTGGCGCCCTATGTCTATTACCATCCCTAAACTTAGAAGCTGGAGCACTTGCTGAAGAAGGTGCTAGAATTGATGACTTAGGACGAAACTGAGAACGGTTTCCTTCCTCTGACTTAGGCTGAGCAAAGTTGAAACTACCTATCCTTGCTCTCTTATTTTTGCTTCTCCCTCATCTTAATCTTTTGCTCTTCTATCTGCTGAGCATGAGTCATAAGCTTGGCTATGTTTACATCACTATTCAACATTGCATACCTGCACTCATTGACCACACTATCGTTCACCCCAGAAACAAACTTACTCATCTTGGACCTGCTATCCGCAACTACATGAGGAGCATATCTGGATAATTGAGTAAACTTAAAAGAATACTTTTTCACTATCATGTTGCCTTGCCTGAGGTTGATAAATTCTAACACCTTAGCTTCTCTCAGCTCTAGGGGAAAGAATCTATCTAAGAATATGGTGACAAACTTCTCCCATTCTATGGATCATGCATCAACTGACCTCTCTGACTTCCACATCTTAAACCAAGTGTGAGTAATATCTTGTAATTAATATGCAGCTATCTCAACACTCTCAATAGCTGACACCCCTATGATGTCTGTAACCTTCTGAACCTGGTCAAGGAATTCCTGAGGATCCTCTTCTGACTTAGACCTGAAAAAGGATAGAGGATTCATTCGGGTGAAGTCTCGAATCCTGGTTGCAGCTGAATTGGCCACTAGTTTAGCCAAAATGATAGCTGGTCGTTCATTCTGAGAAATAACTGACTGAGCAAGAGTAGTGAATGCTGCTCTGAACTCTGCATGAGAGACATGCTTAACCAAAGCATCTTTGGGATGAGGGTCTGACTGATTCCCAGTTCTCTTCTTTGGAGGCATGTTCTTTAAATGGAAGAAAAAGGGATTAAACTGAGATATTAACTTGAGATTATGCTCACTGGCATGACATTAATACTGAAAAATGGGAAAATCTAAACATCTTATAGCCTTCTGCACATAAGTGTGGCGCGCAACACATCCACGTACAAGACTCTACTAGATGCAACTTTCAGACTTCCTAGGATACTATTGAACCTTAAGCTCTGATACCAAGTTTGTAACGCCCCGAATATGGTACCCAAAATGCTACATGGTGCTCATGACCCCAAAGGACCACAAGCTAACCCATGACTAATATTTGTACCAAAATACTGTATAACATCATGTAAAATACAAAAATAATATAGAAAAACATGCCATAAGGTTCAAAATAGATAAAATATAATATCTGAGAGTATGGTATATCAATACCAAAACATGAACTAAAATAAACTGTCTGAACATACTGTAGTCTGAAAAGCCTCTAACTAACTGAACTGTCTGAATAAGGAGTTGATGGGACATGTCCCCAACTAACTCCATCTACTAAAAGGTAAATTAAAATAATGAAATAAATAATAATATCATTTTCAAATGATGATGACTCACTGCTAAATCTGTCTGCTGAAATTTGGAGTACTACTGATGCTCAGGAACTCGTGCTTATGGACCTATGGTATAAAACATCATAGAACAAATGTGTCAGTACATTTGAATGTACTGGTATACATGTGAGGTAGGTTGAATGCAGATGGTTCAAATGCATGAATAATGCTAAATGACTAAATAACATGAACATTAGAATACATGCATAAATAAATGAGTGTAACTTAATTCGTGATGATACAGACTACTGAGTATGAATATTGATAACATGAGTTAATAATAACTGATACTGAGTGACTATATCTGACAGTCTAGGTTCTGATGGAACTAGCTGAGTTTTGTACTATTTTGGGTTGACTGTATCTGACAGTCCTAAATTCTGTAGAACTATCTGAGTTCTATTACTGAGACAGAGATTGAAATTGTAACTATGGGAAGTAGTTATCTAACTGACATACCCCAAATAAAGCAATATAGCTGAGTTGGGGTCCAATCTATAACCCTAATTGGAAGGGTGTCAATACCGCACCATCGGTAAGGACAATCTGTGAGTGACCCTCAACTGGCAGGTACTCAAATAGAATGGGGGAACCCTCAACTTGTAGGTAAGACACCTCATCAACCCTCAAATGATAGGTTAGATATCTCAACCTATGATGGTTACGTAGTTCTGGAATACAAGGATTGCTTCTAAGAATCACACCCTCTACTGGCAGGTGAGTTCCCATCCTTGGGTTCACTCGGTGCTAAAGCCTACTCCCATCTGAATAGACACTGAACATGATTAACTGATCTGAACTAGACTGAGTCATATGACTGACTAAGTTCTATTGACCATAGCTTGACTGAGAGTATCGTGAAAACATGACACTGGCTCTAGGCACACAACTAAGTTGTCGGGTGAAAGTACTCCCAGGACTCGATAGAAGAAAACTGACAAGGCATGACGTTCTTGAATACATGACCAACATTAACAATCCACAATATAATAAGTTGGGGATTTCATGAAGCACATGATTATCATAAACTTGTACATGGTAGGAATGCATATAATAAGTATCATAATTTCGTACTCTAACATCATGAGCATTCCAACAAATATCTACATTGCACATCAATAACATGGGAGTCATTTGAACATAAGGGTAAGACATGCATTTATCATATGGGTTACAATTGAGCTATAATACACAATTTCTATCCTCTTAGGCATTTTATCAAACATATTACATGTACTACTTAGGGCATAGGTGTAATCATCAAATTACACATTATGAAAAACTCCATTCATGGATTTCAACTTGCATGCTAACGTAGTTTCATGAAAAACACGTAAAGATTCCTACTTAGGAATCGTACAACAAGATAAACATGGTTACAAAATAACCCACAACATAAACATCATGATTTATAATTTGAAATAGGGTTCTTGAACTTTATGGATGAAAAGAATCCATAAATCAACTCTATTCATACCTTAGATGGAAAATTCTTGAAAACAAATGGTGAAATTCTTGAAATTGGATCCTAAATTGAAAACCCTAAGCTTGTTCTTGATGGATTTGAGAGAGAAACCACTATAATTCGGGTGAAATAGGGCTGAATTATGTGTTTGACTTATATAGGGGTGGGAAATTGACCCTTTTACCCTTGAGAATGCGGTTATTTAATGACTAAAAATTGGGTGCCGATGTTACGAGCGATGCGACGTGTTGATGTCTGCGATGCGATACTCGACGCATCATGATATGGTTGTGTCGAGCCTCAGAAGTTTTGGCTATGGCCTCCTGCACAAATATTGACCAACGCGATTAGCGACGCGGCGCACCAAGATCGCATTGGTCCACTATTTTAGGACTCCAAACATGATCTAAACGTATTCTGAAAAATCCAAAACTTATATGGCAACACCTATTGACCTTCCTGATCATAAATTAATGAAAATATAGGCCATTAAAGGACATTAAGATGGCGAGATGAGATTTCCAACTTTCAAAGGACAAAATTGGCTAAGTCTGGGAACTTGGTTAGAATTTTCTAAGTCTTAGACCCCTTTACAAGCTTAAAGAACTGAATTAAGCTCAGAATTTTTGCCGGGTCTTACAATGGGTGTGTAGCGTGCCATACTTATAAGAATAAAGCTACTAGGCATTTAGGAATGTTTCACTTTTCTTTATGTTCTAGATTATACCATTGTGTTGTCCATTTTGAGGTTATCCAAATTCCTTTTCTACTTTGATTTTATTAGCTATGTCTTATTGTCGAGTTGACTCAAGTGCATAAGCTTAGTATCTAAATGATGTGGTCCTTTATAATTGACTTATAAATGGAATAGGAATAGTACAAGGACTTTAGAGAAGTCCGTTAGTGCTTCATGGTGTATTGATTCAAGCGTATACTTTATCCTGATGAAATCATTCTTTTCATGTGAGGTATGAAGTGTATTCAGTCCCTTTTCTAAAATCCTTGTTGAAGATGTCATGCTTAAGGGTAATGAGATGTAGTAGAATATTGGAACAATATTTCCACCCGAGTAGTATTTTGTGATAAAGTGTCATAACCTATGAGCTATAAGATGGTCCAGAAGTTAGTGACATGAAGTCACAAGCTTAGAAGTCAGAATGAGAGTGACTTCTTGATAAAAAGGCTAGTTTAGTTGCATAGCCATTCATTTAGTGGTGGGTTGCCATTTTATAGAGATAGACTAATGTGGTAACAATATTTGTAGATTGTACGATAGTTTCTGAAGGAAGAGACTGGCTATGGTTATTATTTATATGAAATAGGAAAGAATCTCAGAATGGATAATTATGGTGGTCATAGAAATCATTTATCGGCTGTGAATGAAAAAGGTGTAGATCAGTCAATAAGTTAGGGGTAGAGACTCATTGGTGTAAATGGAATTTGAAGGTAGTGGGGATGTATGCTTAGGTAAGTGATTATAATGTGAGAAATTAGAACATGTTGATAAGATTGTAATGGGATATATTATAAGATTAAGATCGACTATCCCTATTATGTTACTTTACCCCCTTGATTGTCTTTTCTATAGTAGTTGCAAACTAGTACTTCATGTGAGAAGGTATGTAGTGGATTTTGAGGAGTAGTAGTGATGCCATGGAAAGGATCTGAATATAGGTAGTAGTTAAGTGAAATGAGGTATTTGGGTTGACTTCCCAATTTGATGGACTAGTATAGTAGCTGCCATGCTTCATCGGTGGTACCTAATCGATGCTAGACTATAGGCTTGAACTTTAGATGTGGAGTATGGTGGTAAGAATAATGGCTTAAGATTTATAATGCATGTTTTGTGGGAATGAATTTTTAGGCTTAATGTGAGATGTGAAATTGCCTAAGTTGGCAAATTGTGGAAGAAAGAGTGGATAATTGTTATATATGTACATGAGGACTAGGGTGAAATGATGGAGTGTGGTTGAGTCATTAAGAGGATAAGAGTGTTAGGTATATTAGAATAAGTTGAACCCCGAGGTAGCATGTTGTTAGATAAATTATGATGTGTATGAGTGTCACGTGTACCTAGATCTCATTCTCATAGTGTGTAGTATGGGAAAGACTAAGGAATTATTATGTGACGTTCTTTAAAGATGAATTGAGGAAATATAGGTAGGTAGTATGTGCCTTTGGTATAGTTTTGTAAACTTTGTTAAGTTGTAAGTTATATGATTAGAGGTCTAATGTTTGAATGTTAAGTAGTGGAGAGTGAATTTTTATGTGATAAAGAATGAAAATTTGTATGCTCATGAGACTGTGAGTTGTAGGGTGATGTCTACAGAGGCTAGCAAGAGTTAAGAGTAGCATTTCTGAAAAACGAGGCATTCAGAGTATAGTTTATCAGGGAAATTTTAGCGTTTATGTGTATGGCAATATCCCTTTTGTGTTGAAGATTTATGGCTATAGATTTGATATAAAGATAGGTCTGCAAGTCTAGGATTTTGACTTTGATCTAATAGGGAGATGACGAATAAGGTAGTTCTTGGATTTTCTTAGTGAGGCAAGATGCGGAGATGGGTCATGATAAACCTATTCCTATTCAAGCATATTCCTTCTACTTCAGTTTAAGAGGTCATTCTACCAAGGTATTATAATATTCAAGTCCTACCTTTGTTTAAGGTCTGAGTTCTCTATGTAACTCATGTAATGTCCCGACCTCCAAACTAAAAGCAATGATGTCTCAGTAAATCCAGTCTTTTAAGTATTCAAGATCTATGTTGTGATGCTCATGACGCACAGATCCATGTCTTAAATCATGATTGGTTCTAAGGAACTATGATTTCATATGTTACTGATTTATTTTATGTGGGGATTAGCCAAAATGATAAAGTTGACAAACTCATGACTATTTCAGCTCTGAAAATGAGAAGTGGTAGCTTCGAGTAGAAGTTCTTGTCTCAATCGTTGACTTCATGAGGTCCAAACTCATGTTATACGACTCGTGATATAAGCTCTCATGTTTCTCACCCTGGTCTATCCTAAGTAATCATTCCATGTTGTGTCATGCCGAACAACTCTCTACTTATGATTCAGACAGTTGACATATGAAGCACTTCGTGTCTATTTTATCGTATCTTCATCTCATGTCCCACCTTGAGTAGTGCAATATTCATATGTTATAATCAAATAGCTTTACTCCCTTTCATGATGCTTATGCTCGGATCCCTCACTAACCCTCAGTATGTTAGTATGATGGTGGTTGTGGAAGCATAGTAATGTCTTAGGTAGGGGAGTAGATGTTCTTGAATGTGAAAATTTTTTATGTGATTCTCGAGCTAAGGTTATAGGTGAAGGGGGAAAGAAGGAAATAAACTTTTGTTACGTGAAATAGTTAGGAAGAAGGTATAGGGCAAAAATCTTTGTGAGATTGATTGAATTTACTAGTCTTAATGGGGAGATCCATGAAATAGGTGTAGTAATGATAGGTTTGGATGTGGTAATTAATGAAAACACAAATCAATGTGTTATGTGGTTATTAATCCTTGATTTTAGGCCTGAGGGTATTGATTATGATAATAGTGTGAAGTAATATTCTTAAAGGGATGTAGATTACAGGGTCCTATAGCTTAAGCTAGCACCTTTTTCACCGAGTTAGGCTTCAACATAAAAGCATTGTGTAGTGGGACTCAAACTCTTGTGGTTGGATGTGTGATAGGAGAATTGTAAGTTAGAAATCATGGAATATGTTATTTATTATTTGGGCATAGATGAGTAGTGTTTCTATGTTTTTGGTCTATTCATTGTATCTTGGAAGGTGGATATCACAACACGAGCTGGAGCCCTAGCCGTAACGAGCATCCCGACCCATAAAGTCTAGGGCGCTCTTCTAAATCTGGTAATCATGCACAATAATCATATAGTACAAGAAACTTTGCGGAAAACCATACATGACGGATCCATGGTCAATCTAATAGCTTGAACAATTTAAAAGGGGAATTCTGAATATTCTAAACATGTGACAACCGTCTGCAAAATCTCTAACATTACATTAACCATCATATGTCAGAGAAAAATGTGGGACACGGCCCACAATAGACCATAAAAAAAATAAACAGTGAAATCTAAAAATCAGGCCTTCCAGAAAAAAGAAGGCTTACCAACTGGAACTTCTAACACACACGGATCTACTACTGTGTGGGACCGCAGAACTGAGTTTCAGAACCTAAAATATAGGGGATCAATACAAAAGTACTGGTATGCAGAGCAATCCAAAATAATGCATTTACATATATAAAATAGATGAGAGAGATTCTTGAAACATCATCCATGATATAGTTTAAAATACATGGGCAAATCTTTGATAATCATAAAAACATTTTTGTCAATGCAGTTCCGATCTTTGTATTACTTCTGAGTTAGGTGGCACACCCATACAAGTCTGATATTCTACGGGCTATATGGAATATGCCATTGACTCTATGGGGAATCCCCCAACCCGAGTTTTCCGCAAGGATTGGAGTGTCTGAGTCTGATACACCACAGGGTACTAGGCCAGCGTAAAATCCCTCTAGGGGATGTAATAACCCGTATCGACAAAATATGGTTTTGGGCAATGAGTTATCTAAACTCGTTCCTTCTTTGGGGAACCACCTAAAGTCTCTTTATGCCCAATTTTAACCTTTTCTTAATATTCATCTTTATGAATTCAAGATCTGTAAGTCTGAGTAAAATCTAATTCTATTTTATTCTGTGTCTGTTATGGCATTGTCTATATTGGTATCGTCCTACCAAGACTTGCAAGTCATAATTCTGAGCCATAAAAATATCATGCATAATTCTTTCATTTAAAGCAATGTTTTAGACCACCAAAACATTAAGACAATTATGAGAGAATTCGTATTTCTAAACATACGTCAAAACCATGCAAAGATTCTCATCTTTTCAACAATTCCAACAAGTGGTGGTCAATTTCTCAAAACATTCCTGAAATTCCTTCAATTATCATAGTTAGCATTTAAATCATGAATATGTTCCCCTCTCCAATTTCCAATCATCATAAAATTCATATAAAATAATAAGACTCTTGATTCATTTTTTTAAATCGTGCAATTTAGGAATCCATAACTTGCAAATCAGGTAGTAACACAATGGGAGGGAGGAAAAGATTCAATAATTCATGCTATCAATATATATTTCAAGAATTCAACACATACATACATATATACTAGTCAAATCACTTTCAAGGGAAGGCCTAGAGACCAAAACAATATTATCAAGGCTTCAAAAACATGATTCTGGTTGTAAATCCAAAACCCTTTTGAAAGTTCATAATTTCTAAACTTTTAACATGATTAAGAAGAGTTTACTATGCCCATGCAGTTTTAGGAAAACGCCACGTACCTTAGATTACAAGATTTGAAAGATGAAATTTAGATCTTGATCCTTTTCTTGGAATTCTTGATCTTAGGGATGAGTTCTTGATCTTTGGGGAAGGAGTTAGGGTTTTGATTTGATAGGAAAATTGAATTCTAGAGTGTATTATGATTTTTGGGGTGCAAATATTATGTTATGGATGGATTTTGGGTGAGGAAAAGTGGCCAAAATGCCCCTAGACCTATTAGAAACTGATTTAATGTGTGAAACAGTTCCGTAACGCACTGGCCGACGCATCGCGACAACATCGCATCGGCTTACTGCCTCACACGAAAAATGTCATAACTTTTTGTTCGGTTATCAGATTTTGGAAAAATTGGTATAGTTGGAAAGATAATTCAATTATATACAATTTGGTGGGTTTTGAGATGAAAAATTCTATATGTATCAAAAGTTATACACGTTCAAAGTAGACCCTTGTAGGATCGAATATCAAACTTTGAATGAATGAATGATTCTTAGATCGACTTTGCTCTAAGCCATTTCTATGAGCATTTTTCACCCCATAATCACTTCATATACTAGGCGAAAGATCATGAAATATGAATTTAAACATAAACCATAGAATGTGAGCTTACACATGTAGGAACGATGGTTTGATTTCTAGCTCAAAAATACGGGGTGTTATATTATCTTCCCCTTGGGATCATTCGTCCCCGAATGATGGTTTGGTACTTGTTGAAGTTCTAAAAGTATAGAATAAAGAATGAAACCTCGCATTGAAAATGCTTCCTTAGCAAAATATGTAAAGGCATCAAACAAGCTTCACGATAACCCCTAGTGAAACGTGAAAGCATGAAACATGAGATAATGAGACTTTACATAGGGATGATCTTGCACATGGGTTCTATGAATCCTAATCATTACAACATAAGGCAGGGGTTTATTTGATGATAATAGATATGATTTATATTGGTACTAATCATGAAGTAAGATTTCGTGGAAGATCGGAATAGAAGCATTCTCCACCTCTTATGATATAACAAATAGACTTAGCTTAAAGGCACCACTCAGCAATGCCCCAACATTAAATAATATATTTCGTTCTTTCCATCTTACAATTCTCCTATCACACATCTAACCACAAGAGTTTGAGTCTCACACTTAGTACTGCTATGTTGAAGCTTAACTCAAAGTTAAAAGATGATAACTTAAATTATAGGACCCTATACTTTATATCCCATTAAGAATATTGCCTCATCTTATCACTATCGTCAAACAGTCTCGGGTTTTAATCCAAGGAATACTAACCACATAGTACATGGGATGAGTTTTCATCAATCACAACATTCAAGCCTATCATTACTACACCCACTTCATGGATTTCCCCCACTAAGACCAGCAAATTCAATCACATTCACAAAGATTTTCCCCATATATCTCTTTCCCAACTATTTCTCATACTATAAAAAAAATTCATCCCCTTCTTAGCTATTTCACACACCAAAAATTCATCTCCTTCTTTGTCCTTTCATCTATAACCTTAGCTCAAGAATTCACATCAAATATTATTTTTTGTCATCTTCAAGAACATCTACTCACCTACCTAACACATTAATAGGATCGATTAGCAGTTCATACACACTAAATCTGTGGAGAGGATGAAGAAAACTAGAGAGAGAGTTCTTTAGGTGAGAGAGAGAGAATTAATTTCGTGGTAACACCCATGGGTAACCTCCACGACGGACATGCTATTTATATTAATGACTTGGAGTATGTACAATTACACAGAGAATGAGAATAAAAGGTACAACCTAAAACACATTAATATATAATAGTACGTCACATATTAATCAAGCTCCACAACCTAACACACATCACCTCGCTTCCACAGCCACCATCATACTATCATACGGAGGGTCATTAAGGGAACTGAGAATAAATGTCATAAATGGAAGTAACACTATTAGACCATAACTTATGACACTGATCAAAGAGGGACATGAAATGAAGATACAATAAAATAGACACGAAGTGTTCCATATATCAAGTGTCTGGATCATAAGTAGAGAGTCGTTCGGAAGAAACACAATAAAACATGAATTCTTAGGATAGAGAATAGTGAGAAAATATTGGCGCACATATCAAGATAAAATAAGGGAAAGAGATTGAATTACCCTCCTGGTTCCAAAAATTAGTCAGACGAACTGGGCACCTGACGCGCTAAGCGACGCACTGCATTGTTCCCCACTGACGCGATTCCTGGTGCGATGCATCAACATCGCGTTGGCCCGCTGTTTTGATCATTCAAACATGCCTTAAAACTCATCTAAAAAATCTGAAACTTTCCTAAGACACCCACTTTACACCCCTGATCATGAATCAACTCAAAAATCTACGTTCCGGGGTCGGGAAGATCAATTTGAAAATCATGGAAGTTAAGAGCTCATAAATATGACTAAATCTTTTAACAATTAGAAAAATTTTCAGGTTGTCAACTCTCCATACATGCATCCAAGAGTGGTATTGAGTCAAAAATGCTACAGGGTATTACATTACAACTAAGACAATGATTGACGCTTGAAGCGATTGCTACTCATTTAAGGAACTGAGATTTGCCATGAGTTTGCATAAAATTTATCACTTTGGATAAACCCGACATAGGATGAATCGGTGACACATAGAAACATATTTCCTTAGGACCAAGAATGCTGAGAGACATAGATTTGGATCATGAGCAACATAATATATGGCTTGAATACATGAAAAACTGGACTACTGAGAGACATAATTGCTTCAAGTTTGGAGATTAGATCATAAACATTAGTCCATAGAGAACTCGAACCATAGGCATAGGCATGACTTGAACATATAACGTAGGACATTAGCAGAATAATCTCTGAAATGGAAGTAGGAGAAGTATGCTTGAGTAGGAATAGATTTATCATTACTCTTCCCCGTAATTTGCCGAATTGAGAAAAATTTTGGGAACTAACTTAATTCCCAATCTCCCCCTTAGATCAAAGTCACAATCCTAGAATTACGGACATATCCCCACATCAAAATCTATAGCCACAACTCTCAACATAAAAGAGATATCACCATATACTTAAATTCTAAACTCTCCTTGAAGAACTATACTCTGAAGGCCTTGCTTTTCTGTAAATGCTACTCTTAACATCCGCTAGCCTCTATAGCCATCACTCTACAACACCCACTCTTAAGAGCGCACACATCCACAATCCTTATCATAAATGAGGTATCAGCATATACATAAGCATGAACTCCTCTCATTAGTTTCTAATACAAAGATACTAAAATACCTTCTAGGACATCCCCTTTCAGGGACACTAATCGCAATTTCTTCTAACTCCTAAAGTCATCAACTTATGGCTAACAGTTTCATGGGCATAGACACCCACACTTCTAAATACTTAATGCTCCATCTTCACTCCCTTAGAATACTATTACTACACCTCTAATCACATAACCTATAACTGCACAAAATCTGTAAAACTATACTAAGGGCGCATATTGCCTACCTATTTTTCCTCAATTTAACTCTAAAGAGCACCTACCATAACTTCCTAGACTTCTCCATACCATAAGATTCAAAAACACAAGCTGGGTATACATGAAACTTATACCATACAATCTTATCTAACAACATGCTATCTTGGGTTCAACTTATTCTTATAGGACTATCACTCTTATCATCTTAATGACTCAACCATAATTCATCATTTTTTAAACACTAGTCCTCATGACTATATACGTATCATAATTATTCACTCCTTATACGCAAGTTGCCAGCCTAGGCTATTTCAAACACTACACCATACCAACTAATTTATTCCTACAAAACATGTATCATTAATCCGAGCTACTATTCTCATCACTACACTCCACATCTAAAGTTCAAGTCTGTTATCTATCCTTAATTATATACCACCGGTAAAGTATGCCACATACTACACTAGTCCATCAAATTGGGAAATCAACCCAAATACTTCACTTAACTTAGATACTACCTACAATCATAACCCCTCCATAACCTCATTATTACAACTCTAAATCCACTGCATACCTTCTCACTTGAAGTGTTAGTTCACTACTACTAAAGAAAGGACCATCAAAAGAGTTAAGTCACATGATAGGATTAGTCAATCTTAAGCTTGCAATATAATCCATTCCAATCTTATCAACATATTCTAATTTCTCACATCATACTTTCTTACCTAATCGTACATCACAATGATCTTCAAAATTCAATCAACACTAATGAATCTCTACCTACAACTTATTAACTAATCTACCTCTTTCCACTTACCACTTATAAATGATTTCTACAACCACCATAACCATCCATTCTGAGATCCTTCCCTATTCTAAATAAATAATAATCTTATCCTGTATCTTCCTTCACAGATTGTTATACAATCAACAAATATTGCTGCACATTAGTCTATCACTATACCACATTAGTCTACCACTATACAATGGCAACCCACTCCTCAATCTATGATTATACAACTAAAACTGTTTATTATGCAAAAGTCACCCACACTCTGACTTCTAACATTGTGACTTCATATCACTAACTTCTTGGCCAATCTCGCTACCTATAGGTCAAGGCACTTTAACATACACTACTTCTCGGGTGGAAATACAGTTCCAATATTCTACTACATATTATTGCCCTTATACATCATATCCTCAACAAGAATTTTGTTAAAGGAGACTAAATATACTCCATACCTCAGGTTCAACCGCACAACTGATATAGATAGAGGTATATGCTTAAATCAACACACTTTAGAGCACTCATAGACTTCTCTCAAGTCCTTGTGCAAATTTATAACTTTATGAACAACTCAATCAGAGAGAACCATATCGCTGGGGGAGCTAGACTCTTAGACTTGTATCGCCTCGACAATGAGGCATGACCTAAGAAATTAGAACAAGGAATAAATTTGGATAACTTTTTTATGGATGACTCTATAGCACGAACTAGAGCATGAAAGAGTGAGAAACAACTCCTAAATGCTCGGTAGCCTCCTGATTATAAGTGTGTTGCACAATACACCCATAAGCAAGACTCTACTAGACATGATTTTGCAGACACCCTGCGACCATGAACCGTGCTTTGATACCAAGTTTGTCACGACCCGAGCCGGGGCCCTAGCCATAACGAGCATCCCAACCCATGAAGGACTGAGCGCTCTTCTAAATCTGGTAATCATGCACAATAATCATATAGTATAAGAAACTTTGTGGAAAACCATACATGACGGATCCATGGTCAATTTAATAACTTGAAAAATTTAAAAGGAAAATTCTGAATATTCTAAATATGTGACAACCATCTGCAAAATCTCTAACATTACATTAACCATCATACGTTTGAGACAAAATCTGGGATAAGGCCCCCAATATACCATAAAAAAAGAAACAGTAAAATCTAAAAATCAGGCCATCCAAAAGAAGGAAGGCTCACCAACTGCAACTTCTGACACACACGAATCTACTGCGGTGTGGGACCACAAAACTGAGTTTCAGACCCTGAAATATAGGAGGTCAATATAAAAGTACTGGTATGCAGAACAAACTAAAATAATGCATTTACATATATAAAATAGATGAGAGAGAGTCATGAAAGATCATGCATGATATAGTTTAAAATACATGGGAAAATCTTTGATAATCATAAAAATATTCTTGTCAATACAGTTCCGAACTTTGTATTACTTCTGAGTTAGGTGGCATGCCTCTACAAGTCTGATATTTCACGGGCTATATGAAATCCATCATTGACTCGGCGGGGAAGCCCCAACCCAAGTTTGCCGCAAGAGTTGAAGTGTCTGAGTCTGATACGCCATAGGGCACTAGGCCAGCATAAAATCCCTCTAGGGGATGTAATAACCCGTATCGGCAAAACACAGTTTTGGGCAATGAGTTATCTGAACTCGTGCCTTCTTTGGGGAACGTCCTAACATCTCTTTATGCCTAATTTTAGCCTTTTCTAAATATGCATATTTCTGATTTCAAGATTTGTAAGTGTAAGTAAAATCTAATTCTATTTTATTCTGTGTCTGTTATGGCATTGTCTGTATTGGCATAGTCATACCAAGACTTGCAAGTCATAATTCTGAGCCATAAAAATATCATGCATAATTATTTAATTTAAAACAATGTTTTAGACCACCAAAACATTAAGACAATTATGAGACAATTCATATTTCTAAACATACGTCAAAACCATGCAAAGATTCTCATTTTTCCAACAATTCCAACAAGTGGTGGTCAATTTCTCAAAATATTCCTGAAATTCCTTTAATTATCACATTTAGCATTTAAATCATGATTATATTCCCCTCTCTAATTCTCAATCATCATAAAATTCATATAAAATAATAAGACTCTTGATTCATTTTTTTAAATCATGCAATTTAGGAATCCATAACTTGCAAATCAGGTAGTAACACAATGGGAGGGAGGAAAAGATTCAATAATTCATGCTCTCAATATATATTTCAAGAATTCAACATATACATACATATATATATATATATACATACATATATATATATATACATATATATATACATATATATATATATATATACATATATATATATATACATATATATATATATATATATATATATATATATATACTAGTTAAATCACATTCAAGGGAAGGCCTAAAGACCAAAACAATATTTTCAAGGCTTCAAAAACATGATTCTAGTTTTAAATCCAAAACCCTTTTGTAAGTTCATGATTTCTAAACCTTTAACATGATGAAGAAGAGTTTACTATGCCCATGCAGTTTTAGGAAAACCCCATGTACCTTAGATTACAAGATTTGAAAGGTAGAATCTAGATCTTGATCCTTTTCTTAGAATTCTTGCTCTTAGAGATGAATTCTTGATCTTTGGGGAAGGATTTACGGTTTTGATTTGAGAGGAAAATTGAATTCTAGAGTGTATTATGGTTTTTGGGGCGCAAATATTATATTTTGAATGGATTTTTGGTGAGGGAAAGTGACCAAAATGACCCTAGACGCATTAGAAACTGATTTAACGAGTGAAAAATGTGCTGGCCAATGCGTCACATCGACATCGCATCGGCTTGCTGCCTCACACAAAATTTTTTATAACTTTTCGTTCGGTTATCAGATTTTGGCGAAATTGGTATCGTTGTAAAGCTAATTCAATTATATACAATTTGGTAGGTTTTGAGCTAAAATATTCTATGTGTATCAAAAGTTTTACATGTTCAAATTAGAACCTTATAGGATCAAATATCAAACTTTGAATGAATGAATGATTCTTAGCTCAACTTTGCTCTAAGCCATTTCTATGAGCATTTTTCACCCCATAATCTCTTCATATACTAGGAGAAATATAATGAAACATGAATTTAAATATAAACCTTGGAATGTTAGCTTACACACGTAGGAACGATGGTTTGATTTTTAGTTTAAAAATGCAGGGTGTTCCACTAGAGAATGCTTCTGTTCCTATCTCCCGTGAAATTTTGTTTTGTGACAAGTACTAATGTAAATCAGGCCTATGATCGCCAAATAAACTTATACCATATGCGGTGATGATTATGATCCCCAAAGTTCATGTACAAGGTCATCTCTATGTCAATTCTTATTATCTCACGTTTCACTAAGGGTTATCATAAAGCTCTTTGATGCCTTTGCATGTTTTGTTTAGGAAAAATGTTCAATGCAAGATTACATTTTTTATTCCATACATTTAGAGCTCCAATAAGTCCTTACCTATCATTCGGGGATGAATGATCCCAAGAGGGAAATAATGTAACACTTTGTAGTCATAAAGCCATTTTGATGCTTTTAAAATGATCTTTAGTACCCTTGTAGTGATGGTAGATCATGTAATGACATTGTGGGAGGTGTTAGGAGTGTTTAAGGACCTCAAAACTAAGTAGGCACCGTAAAATAGAGCTTTGGCGATGGCTAGGCATTGCATTACCATCGCCTACCTATACTGGAAATGGTTTACCATAGCTTACGTACAACAAACCTTAAGGTTTACCATGGGTTAGGATCCAAAAACCTTAAGGTTTACCATGGGTTAGTCTCTATGAACCTTAAGGTTTGCCATAGGTTAGGTGCCACCTACCCTATGTTTTTGCAGTGTAGGAACTCCGTTTTTGAGTTAATACAAGGGCAACAAAGTTTTTTTACATCCTATAACCGTCCCTAAACATAATTACACGAAATCAAAGTCCCTAATAACATTTAAACACTCTCAAAATCCCTAGTTATCTTCCTTAAACATAAGATGGTAAAACAACCTAGGTTTGGGCATTCAAGCTTAAAGAGTCAAATTTCTTCATGATTTCTTTGCAATTAAGGTACGTGGGGATGTCCTAAAACTCTATGGGCATAAGTTATTGTTTTTCTAAGATTTTGAAAGCAACTAAAATGTTTATAACAAGAGGTTGAACAATTGTTTCAAATAATCAAATCATGAAACCCTATTCAATATATATATGGTTTTGGTCTTAAGGCCTCCCCTTAAACTTGAACTATGATCATATAAGTATGTATATTTGTTTTAGTTTTGTAATTTGAACCGAGATCATGAATAATTAAATTCCCTCTCTTATTGTGACATATCTGATTTTACATGTTATGAGTTGATCAATTGCACATTGAGAAGCATGCGATAAATATTTTCTATTATTTAAGGAGTTGATATTGGTTATGATCTTAAGAGAAGGTGTTTTCTTGTTTATAAATGTCGCGGCCAGAGCCCTGTCTTGGTTCTGACACACTTGATGTCTATAAATACCTGATTTTTTCCTTAGGTCTGAATATAATTTAGAGTACTGAAAAACACTTGTCTTCTTCTAAAAAACTCTTCTTTATCATCAGCTGTTGAATGTGTTTGAAGAATTTGATGTTCGAGGTATCACTACATTCAGATTATGATCCATTTTCTCGTGGGAGGAAAAATTTTGCATCCTCGGGTACTTGAGGGAAATTAATTCCTTAAGGATACTCCGTGAAATTGGAGGACTTGGTTTTGTTTCTACTTCATCTTATTTCTTTTAGATAATATACTTCTTTGATAGTTCGAGTTGAACTTGTGTTGAAGGTGGTAAAACTTTATTGTTGTTCTTGAAACAATCTTGAATTTGTGTTGAAGTGTAGTGTGTGAATATACAGATTGTGTACCCAAAACAACAATCTTATGGAATTAATCCGTAATTTGTATTGTTTGGTTTCTATAGATTAAATCTTTATTCTTTCTACTCTATCTGAACTTAACAAGTTATTTGAAGAAATAAAAACTTCATCACAAGTTAAAGGTCATCGGGTTAACGATTAGAAGACATAAAAACTTCATCGCTAAACTAGAAATAAGTACTTTTTAAAGTTGCTACAAACTTGTAATTAGTATTTTGATATACTAAAGTTGACTGTCTTGTTGTGACAGAATAATTGACTACTGATGGTCATGTAACTGATGGTGGACAAGTGTAGCAGCAATGAATATTTCTACAACCAGTCACACAACTTCGTCACCTGTTATGGCACCAACGAAAAAGTCCAAAAAATTTTTGATTACAGATTTTAAACTTGGCAACAAAAGATGTTCCTATATCTAGTAACTTTGTGTCTTCAAAGATTTATATCTGAAGATGCTGCAGAATTTCCCGAAGAAACATCAGACAAGGAGCGGTTTGTTTTACAGGAGGCATGGAAACATTCTGACTTCCTATGCAGGAATTATAACCTAAGTGGACTCCAAGACAATTTATACAATGTATACAATGGAATAAAGATATCAAACGAGTTGTGGAATGCGCTGGAACGAAAGTATATGACTGAGGATATTGGAACTAAAAAGTTCTATGTTGCAAAGTTCCTTGAATATAAAATGATTGACTGTAAGACTGTCGTATCTCAAGTACAAAAATTGCAAGTTATCATCCACAATCTCTTAGAGGTATGAATATAATGAATACCTTATTTGAACATGTTAAATATGTTCTCAATGATCACTTAAACTTTATTGTAGATTTGGTTGTGAACGAGGACTTTCAAGTTACTACAATAATAGAGTAGTTGCCACCTTTATGGAAGGACTTCAAAAATTATTTGAAACACATAAAGAAGGATATGACGATCGAAGACCTCATTGTGAGGTTGAACATTAAGGAAGATAACAAAGCCATATAGAGGAGATCGAAAGAAAATTCTGCAATGAGTGGATCCAACATTGTAGAAGACGACCCCAATAACTCAAAGTAGCGGAAGAAAGCTGGACAATAAAGCAATCAAACTAAGAAGAATCTCAAGGGGAAGTGCTTTAATTATGTTAAGATTGTCCAAAAGTCAATAGATTGTCGTGCCCCAAAGAAAGAAAAAAGAAGGATCAAGCCAATATAGCTGAATCTAAGAATGAAATGGATGATCTATGTGCCATGCTTTTTGAATATAACTTGGTAGAAAATCCTAGAGAATGGTGGATGGATTCTAGTGCAACCTACCATGTTTGTGCCAATAAAGAGTTGTTTGCTGCATTTGCTCCAA
The DNA here is from genome assembly GCF_002878395.1 of Capsicum annuum. Classification (NCBI taxonomy): domain Eukaryota; kingdom Viridiplantae; phylum Streptophyta; class Magnoliopsida; order Solanales; family Solanaceae; genus Capsicum; species Capsicum annuum. The sequence goes on from NC_061111.1 coordinate 47,674,488, forward strand.
CTCAAGGTGAGGAGAAGATTTATATGGCAAACTTCGCAATTGCAAAATTTGAAGGGATGGAAAAAATATGCTTGAAAATAATGTCAGGAAAAGTGTTGACTCTCACGTCCTTTATGTATAGGAATTGAGAAAGAACTTGATTTCCATATCACTTCTTGACAAAAATGAATTCAAATATGTATTTGTTTCAAGAAAAATTGTACTTAGTAAAGGGTAAGTGTACGTAGGAAAAGGCTACCTCACTGAGGTCCTATTTAAGATGAATATAATGACAGTTGAAATCAATAAAATTTCTATTTCTTCTTACTTGCTTGAGTCTAATGAATTACGACATGAACGATTAGGGCATGTCAATTACAAAAATTTATGAAAACTGATTAACTTAGAAGTTTTGCCAAACTTTGAGTGCAATAAATCAAAATGTCAAACATGTGTGAAATCAAAGTATGCTAAGCATCTGTATAAGTTCATTGAAAGAAATTTCAATCCCTTAGACTTAATCAACACCGACATTCTAATCTCGTGATGGGAAAAAGTATTTTATAACTTTTATTAATGATTGCACTAGGTATTGTTATGTCTATTTTCTAAATAGTAAGAATGAAGCAATAGATATGCTTAGGCAATATAAAATAGAAGTTGAAAATCGGTTACACAAAAAAATCAAAATGATAAGAAGTGGTAGGGGTGGGGAATATGAATCTCCCTTTACGGAAATTTGGGTAGAAAATGGAATTGTCCATCAAACTATGGCCCCGTATTCACCTAATCTAATAGAATTGAGGAAAGGAAAAACTGAACCTTAAAGGAAATAATGAATGCCTTACTTATAAGTTCAAGTCCATAAAAATTGTGGGGGAAACTATCCTTACAGCTACCGAATACTCAATAGAGTGCTCCACAGTAAGACACTATCAATTTTATATGAAAAATTGAAATGAAGGAAACTCAACTTAAAAATATTTCAAAGTGTGGGGGTGTCTTGCGAAATTCCAAGTTCCTATGCCTAAAAAGGTGAATATAGGACCTAAGATAGTGGACTGCATGTTCATAGGATATGCTAAAAGAGGTAAAGCATGTCAGTTTTTGGTTCATAATTCCAAACATCCAGATATCAATAAAAATACGGTAATTGAATTAAATAATACTGAGTTCTTTGAATACATTTATCCGTATAAAACTAGATATGAACATTCCAGTGGAGAGTCTAAACAACCTCTAGATGAACCAAGCAAGGATGTACATGATGATGAGAATCCAAGACATAGTGCACGTCAAAGAACGTCCACTTTATTTGGATCAGCTTTTGTCATATTTCTCTTATAAAATGAGCCTCAAACATTTAAAGAAGCAATATCGTCTTCAAACTAATCCTTTTGGTAATTGGCAGTCAATAGTGAGATTGAATCAATCTTGATCAACCATACTTAGGAGTTGGTTGATCTTCCTCCAGGTAATAAATCTTTTGGTTCTAAATGGATCTTCAAGAGGAAAATAAAAGAGATGGTACTATTGGCAAATACAAGGCAAGACTTGTACTAAAAGTCTTCAAACAAAAGGAAGGCCTTGATTATTTTGATACATACTGTCCTGTAATAAGGATAACGTCAATTCAGATGTTAATTGCCTTGGCAGCAGCATATGGTCTTGAAATCCAACAAATGGATGTGAAAACGACATTCCTAAATGGAGAATTAGAGGAAGAAATTTACATGGAACAACTTGAGGGTTTTATGGTTCCTGATGAAGAAAAGAAGGTGCACAAACTTGTTAAGTAACTTTATAGACTAAAACAAGCACCCAAATAGTGGCATGAAAAGTTTGACCAAACCATGTAGGCAAATGGATTTAAGATAAACGAATGTGATAAATGTGTTTACATTAAAGAGACTTCAAATTATAAGGTCATTATTTGTTTGTATGTGGATGACATGTTGATCATTAGTAGAGACATTTCTGACATAAATGCTACGAAATAAATGCTTGAGAGCAAGTTTGATATGAAATACCTTGGAGTTTTTGATGTGATCTTAGGAACAAAAATCCATAAAGCTCCACATAGGTTGGCATTATCATAGTCTCATTATATTGAAAAGGTACTTGATAAGTTCAAGTATTTGGAATTCGGAATTGCCAAGACTACATTAGACATGAGTTTTGTATTTTAAAAGAATGAAGGTGAAAGTGACTCATAGTTGGACTACGGAAGAATATTGGATGTTTAATATATATCATGCATTGTACACGGCCAGACATAGCATGTGCTACCAGTAAGTTGAGTCAGTACACGAGTAATACCAATAAAACTCATACTCATTGGATGGCAATGAAAAGAGTTTTGGGGTATCTTAAATACACTCAAGACTATGCTTTACATTATAATAAATATCCAATGGTAATTAAAGAATATAGTGATGCAAATTGGATCACCGGAACAAATGAAGTAAAATCCACGAGTGGATATATATTTACTTACTTTAGGTAGAGGTGCAGTCTCTTGGAAATCGTCCAAACAGATATGTATTGCCATATCTATAATGAAATCTGAATTTATCGCATTAGATAAAGCCAATGAAGAATCTGAATGGCTCTGGGATTTATTGGAAGATATTTCTTATTGTCCCAAACCATTGGCACTAGTATGTATACACTATGATAGCCAAGCAACGATAGGTAGGGCATGAAGCATGATGTATAACAGTAAATCTCATCATATAAAATGGAGACATAATTCAGTTAGAGAACTACTCTCTATTGGAATTATCACTGTTGATTATGTGACGTTAAAGGATAATATGTCGGATCCACTTACAAAAGGCCTATCTATATAGGGAGTTGTGAGAACATCGAAGGGAATAGGTTTACGTCCTAGGAAAAGTCATCATGGTGATGACTCTACCTAGCAGACTGGAGATCCCAAGAGCTGGGTTCAAGGAGATCGAACAAAGTTATGACTGACGATTCAACATTGTCAATATACCCAACCCATTCTCATGATGTAGACAATGTTTACTAAATAAGGATAAGGCTTATGGTGTGAAACTTTTTAATGATTATCTAAATTTGACAAATTTGATCAAATAGTTTAATCTACAGATTGAGCATTTAGAAATCACCTATGTAAGGGTGAAGTGGAAGCTGCTTCAAAGAGAATATTAGTAAAGGCCTATTCTCTAAGCTCCTATAAAACCAGGACGTGTTCATGGATGAAACGAATAAAACCATGAGAACCATAAATGGTAAAAGTCTAGTTGTGTGACATGTGTGGTCTAGGTGTACATTAAAGATTGATTCTTCAAAGATATCAAATCTACCAATTGACTGAGTGTATCTGATGCACATTCCTTTCCAAAAGTTCACACTTGGAAGTTCTGCTGTTTCTACCTCATCTTATTTCTTTTAGATAACATACTTCTTTGATAGTTCATGTTGAACTTGTGTTGAAGGTGTTAAAACTTTATTTTGAAACAGTCTTGAATTGTGTCAAAGTGTAGTGTGTAAACATATAGATTGTGTACCTGAAACAGCAGAACTTCCAAACCCAAGAAGAGTACCAAGATCTTTCATAAGAAAGGAATCCTTAAGCTGTTATTGGAGGCTAGTGATTAGTGAAGAATCAGTTTCTGTGATAATAATGTCATCTATAAATACTAAAACAAGAACACAATCTGTAGATATTTAAGATGAATCATATTTGCTCTGCTTAAAAGAGAATTGTAGTAAAGTAGATCGAAGTTTGTCAAACCAAGCTCTAAGAGCTTGTTTTAATCCATATAAAGACCGCTTTAACTTGCATACATCTGATGTAGGTGATGAGAACAAATCAAGTGGAGGTTTCATATAAATATCTTCTTTAAGATCATTGGAGAAAAGCATTTTTGACATCCATTTGATGAAGAGACCTGCTTTGGGAAGAAGTAATGAAATGATAGTTCACATGGTATTTATTTTTGCTACTAGTGCAAAAGTCTTCTCATTGTCCACACCATTATCCTATTTGTTAGAAATAACAACTAGCTGAGATTTGTACCAGTTGAGAGTTCCATCTGAAGTTTAATTGAATAGACCTATCTACATCCAATTAGGCAGATATTTGAAGGACATGAAATAATATCCCATGTGTTTTTATCTTTAAGAGTCAAAAGTTCTTCCTCTATTGCTTTCTGCCAATATTCATGCTTGAAAGATTGTGAGTAACAAGTTGGAATAAAAATGGTGGATAAAGTAGAGGAAAATCCATACCAATTAGGAGGACGAGATACTCTGATAGATCATGGAGTGGGATCAAGAGGAGAAGAGCTTGACGAATTCTCAAATTCTAGTTGTGAAACAGTCTCAGGTGGTGGATCAATTTTGGGAGGAGGTAAAGTTGGCCGATTATTGAGAGTTGCTTTAGGAATGCACATGTTTGTAACACCTTAAGATCTCATCTCGGGATGTCACACGATTCTTAAGGCCACACGCGACCTCAAGCTAACCCTCTAAGCCTGTTTTCACTTCTATAACTCACTATGACGATAATCACGCTATAATACGGAAGAATAATTGTAACACTCTAATTTTTTGAACCAGAATTCTACACGGTGCTCATAACCCCGAAGGACCACAAGCTAACCCATGACAAATATCTGTACCTGTATACTGCATAATATACATAAAATGCAGAAACATGAACATGAAAGTCCATAAGGTTCGAACTGGATAAACGTCTAGTAACAAAATGTCTGAAAAAGGTATAACAATACCAAAACAAGTCATAAATACTGAAAATAATGAGATCTGAATATCTAATCTGACATCTAGTATGAAAGCCTCTAACTGAACTGAATAAGGAGTTGAAGGAACATGTCTCCAACTAACTCCATCTATCAACTAAATAGTAAATATAGCAATAATCATATCGTCCTTGAATGAGAAGGACTCACTGCAAACTCTGAACACTGGAATGCTACTGCTGATCTGGAGCTCGGGCCTCTGAACCTATGGTGTAACATAAGAGAAAGCACCATAGCGTAAATGCATCAGTACATCTAAATGTACTGAATATACAAGTATGGTAGGCTAAATGAAAAGGGTTATATGCATGAACAATGCTGACTAATATGAACATGAGAATATATACGTGCATACATAACTGTAACTGAACTCGTGGAGATACTGACAGTATGAGTCTGAATACTGTCAACATGAGTGTACTGATAATGAGATACTGAATAGATGAACGACTATTTTGATAGTTCAAATTATGAAGAACTGGTCTGATTGACTGTGTCTAACAGTCCTAAAACTGAGTACTAATAGTATAAGTTTTGAGAATTAGTAATAATGATAACATGAGTGACTGTATCTGACAACCTTGAATCTGATGGAACTATCTGAGTCCTGTACTGTATCTGAGTTGACTGTATCTGACAGTCTTGATATACTGAAATCTGAAGAAATATTTGAGTTCTTTACTGAGACTGGGTGACTGTATCTGACAGTCCTAAAATTTGTAACTAAAACTGTGGGAAGTAGTTGTTTAACAAACATGCCCCATGTATACCATTACGACTAAGCTGGGGTCCAATCTCTTCCCCGACTGGAGGGGGGTCAATACCGCGCCACTGGTAAGGACAGTTGTGAGTGACCCTTATCTTGCAGGTACTCAAAGTAAGAACGGTGGGACCCTAAACTGACAGGTTAAGACACCTCATCAACCCTAATCTGACAGGCGAAGATGTCTCAACCTACGCTGGCTACGTAGTTCTGGAACACAAGGATGACTTCTAAGAATCACACCCTAAAACTGGTAGGTGAGTCTCTATCCTTGGGTTCACTCGGTGCTAAGTTCTACTCCCATCTGAAGAGACTAAACATGATTCAATTGACTATACATGGACAGATTAACTGACTTCCGTTGACAACGGAGTAGTACTATTATCTGAGAGTTAACTAGGATCATGAGATTTTTGAGGTTTTCCTGAGTCACATGACTGATTGAGTTATATAGATTATAGCTTGACTGAGATTATCATGACAATATGACATGGCTCTAGGCACACAACTATTTTTTTGGGTATGAATACTCCCAGGACTCAATAGAAGGAAACTGACACATATGACATGACTTGATCATAAGATTTGAGTCCACAATTCGTAATATCATAAGTAGGGGATATCATATTTCATATAGTTATTCAACACCTTAAACATTGTAGGAAATGCATGGATATATTTTGTGTACATATTGTATATCTCCATTATCTTACATGCTTCATACCACCACAATAGCAACACATGAAAAGCATGGGATTCATATTGAAGTATATAGCTAACATGGACTTGTCATTTAGACATCATAGAACCATACAAATATGAATTTCTAGCATTCTAAGCATTTTATCAAACACCTTGCATGCATTCTTTAAGGCATAGGTGAGTTTCATACTTGCACCATATTAAACCACCTCAAGTTCATGGTTTTCAATTAACAAACATATAAATCCCATGAAAACATCTTTGGACATCACATTGAAACTTAAACAACATTCGTCAACATATACATACTCATATCACCACAAAAAGTTTACAAAATAATATTTAAAACATGGTTCTTGAGCTCTATGAACGGATTGGATCCATAGATGAACACTACGCATACCTTAAAGCTTGATCTTGAAAGAGATCTAATGTTGCTTGAAGGTTCTTAAAGAAATCCTTAGGCTTGCTATTGATTTTTCTTGACTCGGGTTTAACCCCTTTGGGAGAGAATGTTCTTGTTCTTGAGGAGATGATCTTGATAGGAAACCCTAATATTGTGGTTGAAAGTGTATGAGAGCTTTTTATGATGTTTAACTAAGGAGAATGGAAGATAATACATTCCTTGAGAGTTATAAGTCGTGGGAAGTGAAGGGAAAATACCAAAATACCCTTACTAAAATGTCCCTCAAGTTCTGGAAAGAAAAGCTGATGACATTCATGAAAAGACGTCAAAAATGTGACAGGCCATCAAAAATGTCATCACACAGAAGCTGGATTCTGCCTAAGGCTGACGAAAATTTTGACATGGCGTCACAAATGTGGTAACCTACCACAAATGTCGTCACTTAGGAGCTGGTTTCTGCCTCAGGATGGCGACCTTTGTGATAGGGCGTCACAAATATGGTAAGCTACCACGAATGTCATCACTTAGGATCTGGTTTCTGCCTAAGGCTGACGACCTTCATGATAGGGCATCAGAAATGTGGTAAGCTACCACGAATGTCGTCACACTGTTTTCAGCCTGACATGCTGGAGTAAAATAGGAATAACTCTTTTCTCCGATATCGAATTTAGGCAAAATTGGTATCGTTGGAAAGTTAATTTAATTATCTATATGTTGAGAGGTCATGAGGTCAAAAATTCCAAGTATAATGAGATATGCTCATTTGAAGTTGACTATACCAATATCCTTCTTAAGAATTCAATCGGTAAGGAATGTTTTGATTCGTTTGATAGCTGGGAGTTATTTGAAGCCTTAATATACATCTAACTTAATCATAAAACTACAAATGAACCATTATGTATTATGCATGAGCTTGGTACATGGCTCTAATATTGGTTTGTATTTTTTTGGGTATTATAATAATCATGTCATGAACATACTGGAATACAAAGAAATACTGTCCTGTATAATCAAAATGTTGTAGTTTTGTACATACTGGTACTCTAGTCTGACAAGGCCTCTACTACATAAGACTAAGGAGCCATTGGGATAGGTCCCTAACTGAATCGCACTGAACTAAAAGGAAACAACCATCTACCAACATGACAAAATCAGGGACCTAGGTCCTCAAACCATGAGGACTCACCAACTGCAGAAGGGTAGATGAAGGTACTCAAAGATCACTATCGCTGTTGAGACTGAGCACCTGAACCTACATCACGAGGAAATATAGAACACAGAAAAGTATGGGAATCAGTACTTGAGAATGTACTGAATATGTGGGGGTGCAGGCAACATTTAGATAATATCATAAATGTGTAAGAAAAATCATGCAAACTAATAATAATGACTCTCTTTGCTTGAGTTACCTGAACATGTTTTCCATAAATCATCATTAATAACACATGCTTCATAAATCTCATAAACCATTGGACTCAACTCGAAACTCTTTGACTTAAGACTTAGAGTGACTTGGTGTCTCAAGAAACTTAACTATTATGGACTTGGGAGTTTCTTATAATCAACATAAACCATGTGAGCTTTCATGGAGTCCAATGTCTTGCCCACGTTAGGGAGAGCTATTCTATCCTTGCCATCGGAGTAGAACCTTAACTTTAGTGATCACTGTCTTGGCCTTTGGCCCTTAATCTTAATCCTATGGTGGAACGTAGTTCTAGGAAAGTAGGATGCGCTAAACCCACTCTTCCCGCTCGGTGCTAAACACTACTCCCATACTTAATCTCAGAGCGAGTTAGAAAATCCACCTTAATCAACTCAAGGGTCTATCATGAAGTCCAAAATATAAATATATATCTCATTTATGAATCATAATCAACTTGTGGATTCCTAACTCGACTCAATGTCAAAATAATCTTTCTCATAATCAAGTACACTTTCTTATCAAATTATATCAAGTATCAAAACTTCAAGAAAACAGCATAGAACTCATTCTTGACCCTCAAGCTAAATATCAATATATATTCAATAGTCAAACTTCTCATGGAAAACCATAAATTATCAATTTAAGAAATAGGACAATGAAGTAGTCATATATGTCAATCTTGTTTAGCTCAAATCTCATAAATCCTTGCTAAAGTAATTTGGGTATAAACCCACTTTGCAAAAACCATGAAATTCAATAGAAATTAAATCTTTGGGCACAAGAATGAAAGAAGTGTTCTTGTTCAAACCCCGCATACCTTGGATTATGATTTTTAAAATGAACAAGCTTGATTGAACACTCTTCTTTACACTTTTGAGATAAGTTTCTTGATGCCTTTGACTTGGAGAACTTAATTATTGTGTAGCATGTGAATCCGCTCAAACTTAAATTTAGACCATAGAGGTCCTTCAACTCAAGGACGAGTTGAATCTATTTCGGTCGACTAAGTTTTAGTGGATGTTGTAAAGTGTGTCAGCTTCCATTGATCATAATTCTCTGTATATGTTGAATTAGGAAGCCTACTATGTGTCAAATAATGGGTATTCGAGTTAGCTTTTCAACGATACCAATTTGGACAAAATCCAACACCTGAGCAAGAAGTTATGACCTTTCAAAGTGATAAGCGACGCCTAACCAATCGCCCATGGCCACTGGAAAGCATAGGCGATAGCCTAGGCGTAGCCTATGTGAACATAGGCGATAGCCTAGGCGGCGCCTATGTAAGGAATTCTGGAAATTTAAACACTCCGTGTTGAGGACAAAGTGGTCCTTTTCCACCCTTACTTAGCCCTAAAACACGAGATTCAGTTCCAAGGACCCCAAAATACATATTCTTTCATCAAAAGCGCTCAAGATTCTCCTTAGTGTTTCAAAATAAAAAACCCAAATAGTTCAAGATTTGACCGTAGGTTTTCAAAGATAATTACATATTTGGAATCACCAATCCGCAAGCTTCAAGAAACATCTATTATCTTTGGAAATAGAGGTACGTGGGGTTATCCAAAAAACTCATGGGTGTAGTTTTTATGAACATGCATGCTTTTAAATGGGGGTTTTCAATCAAATGCTAATATCTTGCTTTCAATACAATTTCTAAGTCGTTTTCTTTATGTCATGGGAATTGTTTGCCTATATACTTCAATGGTTGAAACCATGCATATGTGATTTGAGATTTTCCATGGAAGTTGATAAATATGAATGATAAATTGTTTTCAAATTCCCATGATAATGTTTCGATACTCCATATTATATTGTGATCAACAAAAGAGAGCATAAATTTGAAATAAATATTGTTCACCACTTGTAAATGATGAAGCACCTTGGTTTTTACATGATTATGCATATGTGGATGTGATATTGATGACTTGCAAGTCGGGTATGACGATACCCTACAGAACACAATATGCGATTGAGTAAGATGAAATTTGAATGCTTTGATTTTACATGAGAAAGGTGGATGCCCGAAGAAGGCGTTTGAGACACAAGCAGCTCATCGCTGGAAGAACGTGTTTGCCGACACGAAATATCGGTATCATGCTTTGTGGTCTTGCGTACCTGATATTATATTATCCCAAATTGGGATTATGGTTAGGAGCCATGCTTTGTGGTCTTGTGCACTACCATATTTAATTTGGGTCGAGACACCATGCTTTGTGGTCTTGTGTGTCTCTCCCTCACTTATACTCTAATCTCGGCGGCAACTGAGGTTTGACAGTTGGTGTAAATTATGTAGGGTATTCCACCTAGCTCAGTTGAATTTCATTATTGTTGAGAAAAACTATTGCATTACACCCATGTGTTTTCAAATGATTTGATACGAAATTGCTTTATAATGGCTCTCAACTATATTTTGTAAAAATATTATATTTTATTTTGATATCTCTGCATGCCAGTACTTTTGTGCTGACCCCCTCCCCTCTCCAACCTCTCAGGTTCAGAGGCCCAGTCTAGGGGTCAAGAGAATCAGTAGAACTTTTAGACAGAGTTGTAGAGACAAGTGGTGAGCCTTCTATATTTCGAAAGGTCTTATGTCCTGCAGTCCTTTTATCTTATATTCAGTTTGTGAGTCTGCTGGGGGCCTTGTTCCAGTTTTCAGATAGACATTGTTTCAGTCATGTAGTAGAGACTTCGCAGACGATTTTAGAGATGTTGATTTAGATTGTGGGACACTATTCCCCATTGTCGTTTTCATATGATTCTTGTTCCATGTTTCCGTTATATTGTGTTCCTTCTGCATTACTTTGATCATATGAATTATGTGCATGATTATCAGACAGATAGGGGTGTTTCGGGCCTCCATGATTTGAAATGTTCGTTACGGCCAGGCCCTGATTCGGGTCGTGACAGATTAACAGTTTCTTCTTTATTTGCTATGGTTACAAATATTGGAAAGACGAATTTGAGGTAGAGACAACAACAAATGCAGAATAATAACAACTGGATGATGAAGAAAAACAAAGAAATTTACTCCAGGCTCGATTTATCGTTCTTCATTCGTAGTTGCGGTGCATTCTCTTTTTGAATAACATACTAAAGTTACATGAGCTTTCTCTATAAAATAAAAAGAGATGACACTTTTGTAATTACCTATTTTGAAATATAAATATTTGTTTTGTTCTTCATATATATCATTGTTTGAAATTTATAAATTAAAATACCTCAAAAGTGTTGTGTCATTGGTATGAGATATGAGCCAAGATTCATTCGACCTTCTCATTTATCGGACATGTTGTGTAATTGGGCTCTCGGGCTTAAGGCAAGTGTCTCAAACTTCTCCTTGCTTCTTTTCACATTATCACTGAAAATGTATCAATTTTCATCTTGCTTTTGCCTTTACCAATGTTGTTGAGGTGCTAGGAAATTCGGACACTGTAGATGTTTGAAATATATTTAATAGCGAAAAATATACGTGCCCATAAGATTAGCATAGACATAATCTTTGCGAGATAAATACTATCTCCATGAAGGCATGTTTTTGTATGGTTGGGGAGGAGGAATTTAAACACTCCGGAAGGCTGTACCATCTTGGCCAAAGTTACTAGAATAATAGGTGGTTCAAGAGATAAATTATTGTCATTGATAAATAGCAGCACTTCCAACAAAAAAATATAACCAAATGGAAACATAAATGAAATGCATAGTTTCTAAAAGTAGATTGTCAAGATATCTATTGGAGATTCGATTTGTGCCTTATGAGTCAATATTGAGGAATTAAGAAGTAATATTCTAGATAATATCTTCATCTGTCAGACCGAAAAAAAACAACTTGCCGAGATGTCCATTTTAGATTTGGTTTCTACCTTTTTGCTTCAAAATACTCAAAACAGAGAAATCTAGAACCAAATAGTCGAGAAAATATCTTTAACAATCAAATCTGTCGGAAAAAAGAATATCAAGATCTCTAGGAGATTAGATTTGTGCCTTTTCACGTCTAAACTGAGCATTCAAGAAGCAAACTTTAACGATGACAAATTGTTTTTTAAAGGCTAGATTAAATATAGATAAAAATATACTTTTATACAGACATAGTAGAGAAAAAAATCTTATAAATCAAATCCTCCAACGACAAAAAGAGATTGCCGAGATTTATAACATTAATATCCTAACTTGAATCAATATTTAATAGTGTTATGACAAACCATATTTAGTACATATGTTAATGACAAAAACACATAAGCGTTCCACACGTACTCTTTCAGACATTTGACACAAACTACACCACATTTCAAAGGGCAACAGTGGAGACAACTTTGATTACAAATCACAAGCTTAATATTAAACAAAAAAAAAAAAGAAAAATCTTCTGAAATTGCTCTTAAAACAAAAATCATAAATTCTGTTAGTATTATTTTTCTTCGGAGAGAAAACGCTATGACATGACAAATAAATCTTTTTAATACAATTGATAAGTTATTTAAAATTTGTAATATTCTTTGATACATGAATAATATCTCCACGAAGGTATGTCTTCATATGGCTGGCGATAGGGGTGGGCATAAAATATCAAAAATCAAATTACCGAATCGAACCGAAAAATTTGGTAATTGGTATTCCGTAATTTGGTATTTGGGAGTAAAATTTTAAAATTACGGTATTTGGGTTCGGGATTGGTAAAAATTATTACTACCGTTTGGTATTTGGTATTTTCCGAAATTCTAATTATAGTTAAGTGACCCATAGGCCACATACCTAGTCCACACTCCAAAGGTCACATACTTGTGTGAATATTGCCCAAGCAAACTTTGAACTGTTAAACACAGTCATAAAGTAGACTCTTAACTTTACACAGCAGACTTCCTTGCAACCAACATATGACAACTTTTGAAGAAAATATCACGCTAAGACCGAAAATCGGGGCATGGAAGGGAACAACAAAAAAAGAAGTCTTCATGATATGATACATAACACCATTGGTGGCTGCACTTGCCCAACTCTAATGTTCCTAACGTAGGTCGGAATATGGATTTAACCAAGGGTACTTGGTCAAGCTTTCTTAATCCTTGTGTTCATATGTCAACAGCGGATAGAAGCAAAACTCAGCATTTGGCAGACAACATAACATATATTACTCTCCATCACATTTATAAAAAGTAATATTATGACTTTACATCACATTTACATCCAGTTCGTGTTGCATCCAGTTTGATGTAAATGTTATTTGTGTTACATTCAGTTCTCCCCTTCTTGGAGCTGGATCAAACTACAATAACATAGGTTTTAAGATGTTTCATTAATTGAGTCACACGTATCAACGTGTAACAAGACCAAATAAAATTGATTTTTTCTGGTGTAAAACTATGTATTCAAAGGTGTCAAACTACCAAACAAAATTGAACTTTTCTGAAAACGTTGGTTGAAAATCACCACTATTATCACCAAATAGGATCACTACAAGCATGTCCAACTTTAATATGGTAATACCGAATTCCGTACCGAACCAAAATTTAATTTATCGATTACCGAATTACCAAATCGAAGTTAGATGGTATGGTATTTGGTATCTACTTTCAATTACTGATTATCGAATTATCGAACCCAAATTATAAAAATACTGAACCGAATACCGAATGCCCACCCTAGCTGGCGAGGAGGAATTTAAGACACCGTGGAGGACAGTACCATCATGGCCATAATCTCACCTGAATCATAGATAATTCAGGCGACATCTAGCAGCACTTAGAGCAAAAGACAAAACTTAATAAAAATACGCATGGAATGCATACTTTCAAAAAAGAGATTTACAATATGTTTGTTAGAGATTTTATTAGCGTCTTATTTTGTTCAAATTGAGGAATTAAGAAGCAAATATCCGAGGGAATATCTTTACCAATCAAACCCGCATGATTAAATAGTTTGCCGATATTTCTGTTGGAGATTTAATTTCTATCTTTTTAAGACCAAACCAAAGAATTTAGAAGCAAATAGTCGAGTGAATATCTATATCAATCAAATCTGCCATAAAAAGCAATTTTTGAGATATCAATTGGAGATTCAATTTGTGCCTTTTTGAATCTAAACTAATTAATTATGAAGCAAACTTTTCCAACGCCAAAAAAAATTTGATAACTTGACTCTTTCTATATATATATATATATATATATCAACACACACATACACATAGTAGAGGATACATCTTACAAATCAAATTCGTCTGCCGGTAAAAAGAGATTGTCAAGATGTGTGTTACACACACATATACACATAGTAGAGGATAAATTTTACAAATCAAATTTGCCTGCCGATAAAAAGAGATTGTCAAGATGTGTGTTGCAGATTTAGTACGTTCCTTTTTTAGAATAATTTCTATTACGGGCAAAAATAACAACGTATACCTCCTTTCAAAAAGCAACAAAGAAAACGACTTTGATGTTTCCCACAGCGACAATTATTTATAAATTCATAATAATTTCTTAACTCCTACTTTTAATAAATAAATCTATTGGTAAACTTAAAGTAATTTATGGGATATCTATTAATTGTTTCAATATTGGTTAATTAAACAGGATATAAAATCCATATACTATTCTATCAAAAAGAAGCACAACATATTTGCCCTTTCAATCGTCAACTAATCTTTTTTTCTTACAATACCCTACAACTTCTCACATCTAACTTAGATTCACTTAGTTTCTATCTCATAAAGCAATTTGAGTTGAATTCCATTCACTCATTCACTGTTGAATTCTAAATTATTCAGTTGATTTCACTATTTCAAATAGCATTACAACTTAGTGCCAAATATATATACGTAATGGATGTTTGCATTGCATTTCTATTAGGAACTCAGTCGATTGCGGTCTCTCTCTCATGACTAGCATGTTGGTTAAGTGTATATTTGTATTGGTTATAGTTATTCAAACGTGTCATATTCTAAAAGTAAAACAATTAAAAATTCTGTTTGTGATACTTATATTTGGTGTGCCCCATCTTCCTTATCATGTCATGCAAGAATATGTTAATACCTTTTTCTCCTTGGAAAGAATACTAATAGAGTTGTTCACCAGATGTTGAAAATTTGAAACTTCTCATCATGCTGGTCTATGTTAACTGTGATACATCGAATTATAGCTAAACTCTGTCTTGATGCAGATACATATGTATTGTTTTTTATAAAGATTATTTTTTGTGAGTTGAATAAAAAATAGAGGACTCAGTAACTTTTTCTATATCTTGAAATTATACATGTAGTGAAAAATATCTGTATTTCTAGGAGGAAAAAGTATAATAAATTTTAGAGCGATTCTATATATGAATTTATTTTAAATTTGTGCTAAATCTCAAAGAAGCAATCATTTTGTTAGTTTTATTAGTTTTTGTACTACAACGCACTATACTACGAGACAAGTTACTAAATTTAGATTTAGTGACTTTTCTTTACACAAAAAAGAGAACTTCTCAATAAAACTCCCCTGCTGCTTTTTGTGGAAAGAAACTTTTGAAGATCACTTCCCCCCTGTAACACCATGCATTTCGAGCTGTAACACCCTGCATTTCGGGCTAGAATGAAAACCGTCATTTCTATGCGTAGATGATCCAAAAGTCATAAATCCTACGCAAATTTTTCATGTTAATCAATTATGTAGTGTGGGAAATTGAATGAGCTTACCGTCGATATAAGATTCGCCCAAATCCGATACCCGGGCAAGATGTTATGGCTAATTTAAATTCTAGTCATAAAACATCATCATTTTGGCGCTTGGCGCGTCACGAAGGTGGTCTATTTAACAATTGTCAAATTCCAGTAGCGCAACTGTGGCGCCTCGCGCTGAAGTTCCAGGTCCCAACCTGTGGGACAACGCAATGGTTCCGCGTCGCGGTGACCCTAAAAATCCCATTCGCCAATTTCTAGTGAGCCACCGCGATAGTGGTGCGTCGCAGTGGCCCAAAAAATCGGGCTCTCAGTTATATTTTATTCCGTCTCATTAAGGGTATATTAGGTATTTTTTGCCCCCCTTATCAGCTTAAATACGGGGTAATACTCCCAAGTGACCACATTATTCATATTCTCTTCAAAAATTCACAAGAACACTCTCTAGGGTTTCAAACTAAAAAACCAATTAACTCAAGATTCAACCGTGGGTTTTCGAAACTGATTGAAGATTTGGAATCCCCAAACCATAGGCTTCAAGAATCATCCATCAAATTTCTAAATTGAGGTACGTGGGGTTTATCATAAAACTACATGGGCTTGTTGAAAACACCCAATTATGATTTAAAAATCATCAAGCATGCATTTGTTAAAGGGGTTTTGAGATCCATGATTTTATTATGCTTTATACATGTTTAATGATATTGTTGTTTTGGCCTTTAGGCCTTTCCCCCTTAAATTGATTTAAACCTATATGAATATGTATGATGTTGAAGATTTGATAGAGAGCATTATTATTGAAATCCCTCTCTTTGATGATTTAAAGTTGATGAACTTGTTGGGAATAATTTAAGATGCTTGTTTAATGTTTTGAAGGGGATCTTTTCAATGTTTAAGTATTTAACATGATTTTGATGATGATGAGAGGGAGTTTCTTGGTATGATTTCGTTCTTGTTTTAAAAAGAAAGAATTACATGTGATTAACATTTTTGACATGACCACCTTGTGTATTTGAATGTTGAAAAAGAGAAGTTCTTGCATATGTTTACATGAGCTTTAAGAAAGAGTTCCTTGAAATGACTTATTGATATGGTGGTCCCAGATTTACATTTTGAAACAGAGATTATTATATGTTAATAATGGCTCAGAGATGTGACTTGCAAGTCAATGGTATGACGATACCATATAAATGTATGCCTAACAGAGTTAGAGTTTTCAGAGTATGCATGTTTTAAAGAGTTAAAACTAGGCTTAAAGAGGGTTAGGTGGTTACCCGAAGAAGGTTTGAGCCCAAGTAACTCTTAACCTAAAACTATGATTTGTTGATCCGGGTATATTATTTTATGTTGGCGACGACTGTGTGGCGTAGCAGAGTTAGAGACTCCAACCCTTGCGGCACACTTGGGTTGGAGGCTTCCCTGCTGAGTCAATGGCGGATTCCATATGGCCCGTGGAATTTCAGAGTTGTAGGATATACCAAGCGCAGAAGTAAAACAAAGAGTGTCACAAAGTTCAGATTGTTTTACAGAGTCTTTCAAAAATGCTCATGAGATTTCTTACTATATGATATGTTTATGAAATGCTTTAAATTCCTCTCATATATGTTAAATATAAATTATTATTTTGGATCTGCTCTGCATACCAGTACAATTGTATTGACCCCCTACCTCCAAGGTTCGGAGGCTCAGTCTAGGGATCCAGCTAATCAATAGAGTATCCAGAGAGAAGTGATTCGTGCAGTGGTGAGCCTTCTTTGTTCCAGAAATCCTGTCATTTCAGATTATGTTATTCATTTGTTTTGGTCTACTGGGGGACTTGTCCCAGCTTTTCAGACAGTTATCTTTAGATCATGTAGTAGAGATTTTGCAGACTGTTCTAAAAGTTGTTTAGTTGATTTCGAATTTCATTCTATATGGTTAAACTGAATCCAGAGTATGACCATGTTTCCGTATTAGATTATAATTCCGCATTGTCTTTTATTATATGAATGTTGTGCATGATTAACAGATCAGATAGAGTAGGACATCCGGACCTTCATGGTTAGGGATGTCCGTCACGGCCAGGCCATAGTTCGGGTTGTGACAAACTTGGTATCAGAGCACGGTTCATGGTCCCAGAGTGTCAGCAAAATCGCGTTGGGTAGAGTCTTATTTTTGGTGTAGCGCGCCACACTTATAAGCAGGAGGCAACTAGGGGTTTAGGAATGTTCCCCTTTCTTTATGTTCTAGTTCGTGCTATGGAGTCAGAATGTTCCTCTTTCATACCCTAATTCGTGCTATGGTGTCGCCCATAGGAAGTAAAGTCATCCCAATTCTTTTCTTACTTTGATGTGTTTAGATATGTCTCATTGTTGAAGTGATTCAGGTGCAGAAATCTAGAATCTAAATGGTATAGTCCTTTCTGATCGAGCCATGTAAGATTTTGAAATTAGGCAAGGACTTGTGAAGAGTCCGTTAGTGCCTCAGAGTGTGTTGATTCTAGTGTGAATTTTGATTCTGATGAAATCGTGCTTTTGAGCCTGCGATATTAAGTGTATTCAATCCCTTTCAAAAATTTTATGTTGCAGATGTCATGCTTAAAGAGGGAATGAGGTGTAGCAGAATGTTGGAACTGTATTTCCACCCGATAATAGTATAAGTTAAAGTGTCGGTGTCATGACCTATTGGTAGTGAGACTGGACCAAGAAGTTAGTGATACGAAGTCACAAGGTTAGAAATCAGAGTGAGGATGAATTTTGTGTAGATAAATGTGTTTAGTTGAATAACTGATGTTTGAGGATGATTTACCCCTTTTATAGTGATAGACTAATGTGGTGGCTAGTAGCATATGTGGATTGTATGGTAGTCTGTAGGGGGGGAGTATTTGACTCAAATTTTTTATTTATCAGATTAAGATAAGTATTCTTAGATCATTGATTATTGTGTGTCAAGTTTCTGTCTCTTGTAATCTTGTTATCGTTGTGTTGTTGAAAATCAAAGTCTAGTGGAGCTGTGTGGGGTCTATTTCGATTCACTAGCAACTTGATGTCCATCTTATTGATTCTTGTGTTGGTTGGAACTGGGGGTTTAGAGGAGTAATGGCAAGAAAAGTGGTAAGGGTGATTTATTGAATATATGTATAGCCAAACCTTTTTGCATGAGATTGAGTTGGTATTAAAGTAATACGTCCTTGTGTGTTAACTTAGTAGAAGGTAGAGAAGGAGTTATTAGCTAAGGTGAGTTGTTGTTTGCTCGAAGTATGAAAATGGCTAGATTAGCCAGTAAGTTATAAATTATAGACACAAGGTTGTTTGTGGAATTTGAAGGTAGTCTAAATGTAAGCTTGGGTAAGTAAGTGTGATGTGAGAAGGTATGTAGTAGATTTTGAGGCATAGCAGTGATGTCATGGAGGTGTTTTGGTTGTGGGTTGTATCTAAACAAAATGAGATATTTGGGTAGAATATCCCAATTTGATGGACTAGTATATTATGTTGCATTCTTCGTTGGTGGTAGATGATTGATGCTAGACTATAGGCTTGATGTGTTGAACTAGTGCGGGTTAATGAATTATAATAAGGAAAACCATAAGGCCATGATTGATTATTGCGGCTACGGAGTTCTAGTGTACTATTGTTTCTTGATGTTTGATTTCGTAGTTTCCAAGTGAGAACTGTGTGTAAGGTTGGGTTGTAAATCATGTTTAGCCCTAGACATTAAGTTTAAACAGTTGATGGCCATGAAGGTGGATGTGATTATTTCTTAGTTAATGATACTAGTTTTATGGAGGCGATCTAATACGGGAATTCCTAGCTCGATACCTTTCACACGAAGCCAAGCACGTGAGTTGCAACGACTCCAAGCCTTGTTCACATTCTTGGCCATGTGTGAGGCCCTTGTGAGCTCATCTAAGGGCCTATATTTAATAAAATTTAAAGAGGCCCACCAAGACACCCCAAACCCACCCACTTAAATGCCAAGGGTAATTTGGTCTTTGTCCCTCCTTTCTAAGTGACTATATAAGCCATGTAATAGGGCTAGTCTTTCTTTAGTTCATTCCTATTATTCAAGAAATAAAGACTTGTAAATTTTTGACTTCTCTTTCTCATCATTTAGAGAGGCCAAAACCAAATTCTCACTAGTAGAGTGATACTAGTGTTGTATCTTGGCTAGAAACTAGGTTCTTGAGGTTCTTTGAGTTCCTCTTGGTCCAAGTAAGAACTTGGTATTGATATTTATTAGTCTTAGGGTCCTTTCTCTTGTTAGGGTTCTTAGATTAATGAATATTGTGTGTCAAGTTTCTATCTCTTTCTTTGTAAATCTTGTTAACATTGTGTTGTTGAATATAAAAGTCTAGTGAAGCCATGTGGGGCTCTTTCAATTCACTAGCAATATTGTCTTTATTGTTCTTGTCATTAAACTCACTTTTCTAGTTCAAACAAGTATTGCAAGCCTAGTGAAGTCGTGTGTGGCCATTTTCGATTCACTAGCACTTTGTTGTTCATCTTGTTGTTCTTGTGTTGGTTGGAATCTCTTGATACACACTTAGCATTGTATCATTTGGTATCAAAGCTCAAGGCTAGGTTTTGTTCTTACAAAAACAATCTTAGAAAGCTCTTACCAAAAAGTGTGTTCTTGAACATTTTGGTAAAAAAAAATTAGCTGTAGATCTACAAAAGTTTTACTTGTTTAGTTGTTTCTTGTGTTGGTTTCTTTCTCATCAACACAAAGGGTATCTAAATCTAAAGTTGAGCTTAATGAAAAAGAGAATTGTGTTGTGAAAAAAAAACTTAGAAGTGACCATTATGGTGTATTGTTGTTGTGTTCTTGAAGGTGTTGATGTTGTGTTCATCCTAAACTTCTCCTCATCTTATGTCTTGACTTCTATAAAGATAAATAGATCCAAAAAGGTTGTAAGACAAAATTGAAAATTGTTTGTGAGAAGACTTGCCAACATCACCTTTTCAAGACTTGACAACCACTTTTCCTTAAAACAAGGAACCTTGTCTTGTGGGACTAGTGAGGTCAAACATCACCTTTTGAGTTTGAAAAAAATAAAAGAAAAAAAAAAGAGGGTTTGAAAAATGTTACAGCACTTTATGTTTTCCATCCCAATAACAAGTCATCCATTACAAAAGATCTAAGGGGACTAAGACTTCAAGATGATGAACTATTTATGTGGACCCGCGGCCATTGACATACTGCCACATCACCCTAGTTAGTTACTATTCACGTGATAATTAAGCTCAAATTTGGATGTTCTAGTTTCTAATTATTGATTCCTAGTTTCCTCTAATTGACTTGAGAACTAATTAACAAACTAGTACATTCCTACTAGCTTGTCAATTAGTCACTTGAAGCCTTGTGTTCGTGTCAATGTTTGTTTGTGTGCTTTTGTCATTTGAATAC
>NC_061111.1:47698589-47720332 GCF_002878395.1 Capsicum annuum
GTCGGCGTGTGATAAAGTGTTTCAAGTGAATGATATCTCGGAGGAGAAGAAGAGTTGTTATGCCATAGCTCATATTGAAGGCTATGCTAACACTTGGTGGGAATACGTCAAGCGGTTCAGCACCGAGTTGGTAGAGGGACAACCACCACCATGGTTTCGGTTGAGGTACCTAATGAGGCAATGGTATCTTCCCGAAAGTTATCGTCATGAGTTGCTTGCTAGGATGTACAATTTGCGACAAGGGAATCAAAGTGTTATGGCATACTATGACGACTTTCAACAACTCATGTTGAAGCTTGATCATCGGGGAGAACAAATTGGCTATGACATCATTCGATTCAAGTGTGGGTTGAACAAAGAGATCTCCACTCATTTGACGTTTCACCAGTTTGATACCGTTGAAGGGATTTTCCAAGCGGCTCTTGAGATTGAAAGGGAGCTTAAAGAGAGGTCATCGTTCAAGGCAAAGAGACCATCAACCTCGGGTTGGCTGAGAAGCAAAGATATGGTTCAACCATCTTCGGGTTGGCCCAAAAACAAGGACCAACCCGCCACTACAAGGCTGTCCGAGCCTAAAATAATCCATAAATTTCCTCCCTAGCAAGAAGCTCACAAGTATCCTAAGCCTAAAGGGTTCCAATGTTTCAAGTGCCAAGGTTGGGGACATAAAGCCAATGAATGTCCAAACCGGCGCAATGTGATCCTAAAGGAAGGGAGATTGTATTACCTTGGCGAGAAAGTAGGTCTTGAAAAAGAAGAGAATGAGGACGAGCCTCAAAATGGAGAGAAACCTGAAAATGAGCCACATGATGATGATGATTGTGAGGATGCTTATCCGCAAGAAGGGAAGTGCGTGGTTCCAAACTTTGTAGTAAGGTGTGCCATGATTAGTAAGGCGATAGATGACCCTAGACAATGGGAAAATTTATTCCATACTAAACGTCTTGTGAAGGGAAGTGTGTGTACTATGGTGATAGATAGTGAAAGTTGTGCGAATGTGGTTAGTGTTGCAATGGTGAACTTCTTGAAATTATCGACTACACCTCACACTAGTCCTTACAAGTTGCAATGGTTGAATGAATGCGGCGAGTTAAAGGTCACAAGGCAATGTGTGATACGTTTTAAGGTAGCCAACTACCATGACGAGGTGCTTTCTGATGTGATACCAATGCAAGCTTGTCACTTGTTGTTAGGAAGGCCTTGGCAATACGATAGGTCGACTAAACATGATGGAAGGTCCAATCGGTATACACTTGAGAAGGATGGCCGAAAGGTCGCTCTTCATCCATTATTACCTTTCCAAGTGAGTGAATTATACCAAAAGATGTGAGAATTGAGGGAAAAGGGAAAGAAGGCCAAGAGTGAGGGAAAAAGAGGGGAATTCGAGAGTGAGGGAGTAGGGGAAACCGAGGGGCTCCTAATTTCTAAAGATCAAGGAAGTGTGGTGATGATGGCTAGGAGGAAAGAATTATTTGTGGATCATGACGAGGACACTCCGATGCTCCTCTTGGCTCATTGTTTTAACACTAAAGCCACAAACATTTCCATTTCTCCTCCTATTTCTCATGTTTTGCAGGATTACAAGGATGTCTTCCCAAAGGAATTACCGCAAGAATTGCCCCCACTTCGGGGAATTGAGCACCAAATAGATTTTGTGTCGGGTTCACAATTGCCCAACAAACCAAATTGTAGAAGCAATCCGATGGATACCAAGAAATTGCAACGCCAAGTTGAGGAACTCCTCAACAAAGGATATATCAAGGAGAGTATGAGCCCTTGTGCGGTTCCGGTGCTACTAGTTGCCAAGAAAGATGGGACTTGGCGTATGTGCGTTGATTGCCGAGCCATCAACAAAATAACGGTAAAATATCGTCACCCTATTCCTAGGTTAGATGATATGCTTGATGAATTGAGTGGTTCATGTCTGTTTTCTAAAATTGATTTGAGGAGTGGCTATCACCAAATTCGTATGCAATCAGGTGATGAATGGAAAACCGTCTTCAAGACCAAATTCGGTCTCCAAGTACTTTCATAAGGCTAATGAATCATGTGATGAAGCCATTTATCAGAAAGTTTATTGTTTATTTTA
Source organism: Capsicum annuum (assembly GCF_002878395.1). NCBI lineage: Eukaryota > Viridiplantae > Streptophyta > Magnoliopsida > Solanales > Solanaceae > Capsicum > Capsicum annuum. Next base: position 47,700,679 of record NC_061111.1, read on the forward strand.
ATGATGTATTGGTGTATAGTAAGTCCTTAGATGAGCATGTAAAGCAATTACAATGCGTGTTTGATATCCTCCCAAAGTAGAAGTTATATGCTAATCTAGAAAAGTGTTCTTTTGGTGTCCATGAGGTTGTATTTCTTGGGTTTGTGGTGAACTCAAGAGGGGTCGAAGTGGATAAATCTAAGATTGACGCCATTAAAAATTGGCCAACTCCCAAAACCGTAGGTGAAGTGAGAAATTTCCATGGGTTGGCTAGTTTTTATAGACATTTTGTCAAAGAATTTAGCACCATTGCCGCCCCCTTGACCGACGTGATTAAAAAGGATCGGCTTTTCAAGTGGAGAGATCAACAAGCTAAGGCCTTCGAGCACTTGAAAGCTATGCTCATCTCGGCCCCTTTGCTACTATTGCCAAATTTTGACAAGACTTTTGAGGTCGAATATGATGCAAGTAAAGTCGACAAAGGCGCGGTTTTAATGCAAAAATTGAAGCCTATTGCCTACTTTAGCGAAAAGCTCAAAGGAGAAACTCTAAACTACTCTACGTACGATTTAGAGTTGTATGACTTGATTAGAGCCTTGGCCACTTGGCAACATTATTTGTGGCCTAAAGAATTCGTGATCCGAACGGATCATGAATCCTTAAAGCATCTACGGGCACAAGACAACCTTAACCGGCGGCATGCCAAATGGATTGAATTTCTTGAAACTTTCCTTTATGTTATTCAATACAAGAAGGGTAAAGACAATGTGGTTGCCGATACTTTGTCCCGAAAACATGTGCTTGTGTCTACTTTGTCGTCTAAGTTGATGGGGTTTGAAAGCCTCAAGTCTTTATATCCCGAGGACCCTCACTTCGCTCCTATCTATAGGGAAAGTGAAGAATTGGAAAGGGATAGGTGGGTTACGGATAGGGGTTCCCATCCCTATACCAAATTTGATGGATACTTATTTAAAGGTAGACGATTGTCTGTTCCCTCAAGTTCGTGGAGAGAATTATTTGTGAGGAAAGCACGCAATGGCGGTCTAATGGGCCATTTTGGGGTCGAGAAGACCCTTAAAATTTTGGAAGAACAATTTTATTGGCCTAGAATGCACAAGGATATTGCCCGAATTTGCGGCCAATGTGTTGAGTACAAAGGAGCCAAGTCACGGCTCCAACTCCACGGGTTGTACACCTCATTGTCCACCCCTTTGCGTCCTTGGCTTGACATATCAATGGACTTCGTGTTGGGATTGCCGAGGACTAGAAGGGGGCGGGATAGTATTTTTGTCATGGTGGATCGATTTTCCAAGATGGCTCACTTTATTACTTGTTCTAAATATGATGATGCGCCTAGCGTAGCCTCTTTGTTTGTTGATAATGTTGTAAAACTTCATGGTGTTCTGAGGACCACAGTGAGTGATAGGGATTCTAAATTCCTAAGCCACTTTTGGAAGTCCATGTGGGGTAGACTCGGTAATTAGTTGTTGTTTTCGACTTCATGCCACCCACAAACCGATGGCCAAACAGAAGTAGTAAATAGGACCTTAGGGTCTATGCTACGGTCCATGGTTAAAGGAAAAATGACTTTTTGGGAAGAGCACTTACCGTTGATTGAGTTTGCTTATAATCGTGTTATACACTCGAACATGGGGATGACACCCTTTGAGTGTGTATACGGCATCAACCCCCTTACCCCTTTGGATTTAACCCCTTTGCCAAGTGATCTTGTGATAAGCTTAGATGGAAGCAAACGGGCCGAGGCCATGAAAAAGCTACCTGAGAAGGTGAGGTTGCGGTTGGAGAAGAAAAACCAAGAAGTTGCGAGGCGAGCCAACAAAGGAACAAGAAAGCTCATTCTTAAACCGGGAGATTGGGTATGGGTGCACCTAAGGAAGGATAGATTCCCATCTCAAATGAATGCTAAGTTGATGACACGGGGTGATGGCCCGTTCCAAGTATTAGAAAAGATCAACGATAATGACTACAAGATTGATCTACCCCTGGAATATCAAGTGCACAATACTTTCAATGTGTGTGATCTCTCTCGGGTGGAAACGGTGGAGGATGGCAATGATCCGAATTTGAGGACAATTCCCTTCAAGATGGAGAGGATGATACGCGAATTCCTAGCTCGAGACCTTTCACACGAAGCCAAGCACGAGAGTTGCAACGATTCCAAGCCTTGTTCACATTCTTGGCTATGTGTGAGGCCCTTATGAGCCCATCTAAGGGCCTATATTTGATAAAATGTAAAGAGGCCCACCAAGACACCCAAACCCACCCAAGTTACTGTGGTTTTCCACCTTTCCACCCAGTCCTACTATCTGAAGTCCAATACGTATGACCATCCTAAAAGATAATCTATTCCATCCATGTAAGTTGTAACTCAGTTCAGTTCAAGCATCATGTTTCAGATTCAGTTATTTAGTCATGACGCAGTTCATAAGAGTTCAGCACATAATCTCAAATTTTTCCAGCTATTTTAGCTAAGTGTAATACCTTTGTACGATCTAAATCTTGTTGCCTCATGATTCGTACTTACCTAAGTTATCACTTCCAAATCCAATATGTGTGATTTGAGCATAAACACTTCAGGGGAAATCCTAAACTCTCAGCATGTATCAGCCCCTTAAAATAAGGGCAAGTCAGCTCAGAATTCAGTTTCATGATAGAAGTTTAAAAGTTTCAGATCAGTTATATCCGTTCTTAGAAGACACATCATGTCCGCGTTATTCCATACCTTTAAGCTTCAACGTTTCTACCCATCATTCGGGGACGAATGATCCCAAAGGGAAGATAATGTAATACCCTGCATTTCGGGATAGAAAGAAAACCATCATTTCTATGCGTAGATGATCCAAAAGTCATAAATCCTATGCAAATTTTCCATTTTAATCAATTATGTAGTGTGGGAAATTGAATGAGCTTTCCGTCGATATAAGATTCGCCCAAATTCGATACCCGGGCAAGATATTATGGCTAATTTAAGTCCTAGTCATAAAACACCATCATTTTGGTGCTTAGCGCATCGCGGAGGTGGTCTATTTAACAATTGTCAAATTCCAGTAGCCTAACGCGACTGTGGCGCGTCGCGGTGAAGTTACAGGTCCCAATCTATAGGACAACGCGATGGTTTCGCATCGCGGTGACCCTAAAAATCTCATTCGTCAATTTCTAGTGAGCCACCGCGATAGTGGTGCGTCGCGGTGGCCCATAAAATTGGGCTCCCAATTATATTTTATTTCGTCTCATTAAGGGTATATTAGGTATTTTCCACCCCCTTATCAGCTTAAACACAGGATTATACTCCCAAGTGACCACATTATTCATATTCTCTTCAAAAATTCACACGAACACTCTCTAGGGTTTCAAACTAAAAACCCAATTAACTTAAGATTCAACTGTGGATTTTTGAAATTTATTGAAGATTTGGAATCCCCAAACCATAAGATTCAAGAATTATCCATCAAATTTTTAAATTGAGGTACGTGGAGTTTATCATAAAACTACATGGGCTTGTTGAAAACACCCAATTATGATTTAAAAATCATCAAGCATGCATTTGTTAAAGGGGTTTTGAGATCCATGATTTTATTGTGTTTTATGCATATTTAATGATATTGTTGTTTTGGCCTTTAGGCCTTTACCCCTTATATTGATTTAAACCTAAATAAATATGTATGATGTTGAAGATTTGATAGAGAGAATTATTATTGAAATCCCTCTCTTTGATGATTTAGAGTTGATGAACTTGTTGGGAATGATTTAAGATCTTGTTTAATGTTTTGAAGGGGATCTTTTCAATGTTTAAGTATTTAACATGATTTTGATGATGATGAGAGGGAGTTTCTTGGTATGATTTCGTTCTTGTTTTAAAAAGAAAGAATTACATATGATTGACATTTTTGACATGACCACCTTGTGTATTTGAATGTTGAAAAAGAGAAGTTCTTGCATATGTTTACATGAGCTTTAAGAAAGAGTTCCTTGAAATGACTTATTGATATGGTGGTCCCAGATTTACATTTTGAAACAGAGATTATTATATGCTAATAATGGTTCAGAGACGTGACTTGCAAGTCAATGGTACGACGATACCATATAAATGTATGCCATAACAGAGTTAGAGTTTTCAGAATATGCATGTTTTAAAGAGTTAAAACGGGGCTTAAAGAGGGCTAGGCGGTTACCCGAAGAAGGTTTGAGTTCAAGTAACTCTTAACCTAAAATCGTGATTTGCCGATCCGGATATATTATTTTACGCTGGCGAAGGCCGTGTGGCGTAGCAGAGTCAGAGACTCCAACCCTTGCGCACACTTGGGTTGGAGGCTTCTCCGTCAAGTCAATGGCGGATTCCATATAGCCCGTGGAATTTCAGAGTTGTAGGGTATACCACCTAGAGCAGAAGTAAAACAAAAAGTGTCACAGAGTTCAAATGATTTTACAGAGTCTTTCGAAAATGCCCATGAGATTTCTTACTATATGATATGTTTATTAACTATTTTAAATTGCTCTCATATATGTTAAATATAAATTATTATTTTGGATCTGCTCTGCGTACGAGTACAATTGTATTGACCCCCTACCTCCCAGGTTCGGAGGCTTAGTCTAGGGGTTCGGCTAATCATTATCCAGAGAAAAGTGATCCGTGCAGTGGTGAGCCTTCTTTGTTCCAGAAGGCTTTTCATTTCAGAAGTGATCAGTACAATTGTTATTCCTTTGTTTTGGTCTACTGGGGCCTTGTCCCAGCTTTTCAGACAGTTATTTTTAGATCAAGTAGTAGAGATTTCGCAGACTGTTCCAGAAGTTTTTTAGTTGATTTCGGATTTCATTTTGTATGGTCAAACTGAATCCAGAGTATGACCATGTTTCCGTATTAGATTATAATTCTGCATTTTCTTTTATTATATGAATGTTGTGCATGATTACCAGATCAGATAGAGTAGGATGTCCGGGCCTTCATGGTTCAGGATGTCCGTCGCGGCCAGGCCCTAGTTCGGGTCGTGACACCCTCCCCCTCCAAAACTGACAAGATTTGTTCTGATAATGGAACTTCTTGCATTTGTTGGAAGCTAAAGACGGAAAAGAAAAGAAATTCTATAAGTTAGCTGAGGTCTAAGGTTTTATTCGCTCATTCTTTGACCATGGCTTGTATTTATATGATTGTAGAAAAACACAACATTTTAAGCCCTTAGTAGACTAGGGGTTAAGCTAATCAGAGGCTACTTTTGTTTATAAAGACAACACGGGGATCATGAGTGATAAATGTAAAGATGAAACGGACCTAGTTTTCTGAGGTAAAAGTGATGGTACTTGTACATGAAGTATGTTATCAGTTCATATGCTGTTATAATTTCTTGTAAGATGAACATAGCTGGCAAATCGTGCATGACTGACAGAGCATTGTCTGTGTTTGATGAAAGAAAAGAGCTCGCCCTCATCATTTAATGGTAGTTCCGACGGCGGGAAAGAAATGTTAGAACCAATGGCAAGCCTTAAGAGAGAAACATGGAAGATAGGATTGATTTTAGAGCTGGCTGGAAGTTCACGCTCATACAAGACAGGACCCACTTTACCAATGACTTTGTAAGGGTCAAAGAAACGAGGGGACAGGTGGACAGCTTCTGAAATATGCGATTGACCAAGGAATTTTGACGATATCGCTGAAGACGTAAAAGGACAGCATTACCAACATTAAAAGAGAGGCCCTACGATTAGAATCGCCCTGTGCTTTCGTCCTAGATTGAGCTTTCAAAAGGTTGTCCTTCATAAGTTTCATCATAGCATCTCCAGTCAACATGTTCTTCAAGATCTGCAATATTGGTGTCGCCTGGATGATAAGGATGCAGTTGCGGAAGGTCTCATCCATAGACAATCTTGAAAAGAGAATAACCAGTAGATGTGTGAAACATGGTATTGAAGGAATATTCAGCCCAAACAAGAACTTTACTCCATTGAGAAGCCCAAGTATGCCTCCAAACAATGATTAACAACCTCTATTTGTCCACCGGACTGAGGACGATAAGAGGTTCCCATGCGAAGACGAGTATTATTGAGGCGGAAGAGCTCCTACCAAAAAAGCACTAAGGAAAACAACATCACGGTCAGATAAAATGGAACGTGGAATGCCATGATGCAGGAAAATTTTCTTGCAAAAGAAGCCAACATATTTAGCAGAAAATGAGTGAGACAGGCCAATGAAATGACTGTATTTACTGAATCGATCCACTACCACCAATACTGAATCAAATCCACCAGATTTTGGAAGACCGACTATGAAATCTAGTGAAATATCTTCACAGACACGCTCCAGAATAGGAAGAGGTAATGAAAACTCTCTGAAACACGTTTAAGAATTTTTAAGAAACCACCATGTCCTCCAACATGAGAATTATGAACCTCAGTTAATATCTTAGATTTAAGATAAGAATCATCAGCAATAACCAATAGGGATTTGTAGTATAAAAGATTAGATGATCTCTGGAAGTCCGAAAGAGAAGTGGGATCATCAAGCTTTTGCAAAAGAAGTTCCTTTGTACAAGAGTCTGACTGCAATTTGGCTTGCAAATTTCAAAAATCCATGGAAACAGGAACCGCCAAAGCCAAAAGACTGGAAGAATTTCGCTTGCATGAAACGGCATCTGCTCCTATATGACCAGACGTATGAATGATAGTGAAGTCAAAAGGCAGAAGCTTCAACAAAAGGTGTTGCTCTTCAGTTGTGGCAATCCGCTGATCCAGTAAGAATTTCAGATTTTAATGATCAGTTGTCACAAAAAATGACGCCCCGATAAATAATGTTTCCATTTTGCAAGCCAAAACAAAGGCTATGAGTTCTCTGTCATAGGCAGATTTGATTCTGTTAGAAAAAGAGAAGCCTTTACTGGAGTATGCAACAGGATGATCCTTTTGTAGACCAGATGGCACGAATTACAATGAAATCTGAAAGACATAAAATAGGAACTGAAATCAAAGCTTCTCTTAATTGGTGGAAAGCAATAATAGCATCATCATTCCAATGAAATGCATCCTTCTTTGTCTAGTCAGTCAAAGGACGAGCCAACATGCCATAGTTACGCACAAAGCGACGGTAATACCCAGTTAAACCTAAAAAACTGCGCAGCTCCTTAGCAGATTTAGGTAATGGCCAATCTAAGACAGCAGCAAGCAGCAACCTTTTCAGGATCTATCCCCACTCCTGCATGTGATATTTATATGTTGTCCCAGAAAGCCGATTTCAGGTTGAGCGAATAGACATTTCTTTGGATTAGCAAAGTAAGAATGGCTAGAAAGAAGGCTAAGGTCGGTTTGAAGGTGCTCATAATGTTGTTGGGACGTAGGATTATAGACAAGAATATCATCAAAAAAGACAAGGATGAATTTGCACAAGTATGGGCAAAAAGGATCATTCATGGCAGCTTGGAATTTGGACGGAGCATTAGTCAAGCCAAAAGGCATGACAACATACTCATAATGTCCAAAATGAGTGCGAAAAGCAGTTTAGAAATATCGGAAGAATTGACACGAATTTGGTGGTAACTAGAACGCAAGTCTATCTTAGAAAATATGGTTGACCCATGGAGTTCGGCAAATAGTTCAACAATATTAGGTATTTATCTGGGATAGTAATTTGATTTAGGCTGCGGTAATTGTTAAGACATGAAGAAGTAAGAAAGCAGTTAATTATCTTTCAAAATTCAGCTAACAGTCTACTTAGTCAGTTAAGTTAGTTGCTAAGTGTATCCTAATCAGTTAGTAATTCTAACTAGGCGAAATGGTTTCGTGAACCCCTGTACTTGTTCCTGTTTGTAAAGTGAACACTTCTACTTAGCCCTTTGTCATCTGAATCCCTCAATCCATCAAAATCTAACATTTTGAACCCTTCTTATGCATATGTGACATTAAATTGTTGAGTTGGCAAAACGCGTGTTTACATGTGTTTTTTAAGCACGCGATTCAGTACTTTTAATTTAAGAATATTTTTAAAAATTAAAAAATAATAAATTTAAAAAAAATATTAAAAAAAGGATTTAATTATTTTTTTCAGCCCCCTCCCCTAGCCCCCATTCCAGCACCCTCCCCCGTCCCCCCACCCCCCCCCCCCATGCAACACCACCACCACAACACTAGTCAACCCTCCCCCCCAACATCAGTCAACCTTTCGTCCCCCCTCCCCCCCAGCTCCCACCATTTCACCTTTTAAATTTATTTTTTTTTTAAATTCACTTTCTCAATTTAAATTTTTTATTTCTTTTAGGATTAATTTTACAACTTTTACAAATTGTTAAAGATATTTAAATTTGAAAATTCATTATGTTTGTGTATGTGAATTTATAGTTAAAACTTTAAATTAATTGAAGAGGAATTTCAACTATTTGGAATGAATTTGATATTTAATTTGTGAGCAAACATCAAGAACATGATTATTGAATTTTTTCTACAATTTGTAAAAGTTGTTTATTTAATTAAATTTATTTTAATATTTAATTTTTTATGTCGCATTTAAAATTGACGAGCAAATTCAAATTTTCCTCCCCTTCTATTGAGATTTATTTTTTTATTTTTTATTTTTTTTGCAAATTAATTTCTCAATTCAAACTTTTTCATATTTTTTTGGGATTAAAATTTAAACTTGAATCGAAAGTGAGGGAGGTGTTGGGTGTTTCTAGGGGCCGGGCCGGACATCATCGGGGGGATTGGTGGTGGAATGAAGAGGTGGGGAAGAAAGTGGAGACCAAGAAAGAGTCGTATGCTAAGTTGGTGGAAAGTAAGGACGAAGAGGAGAAGCGGGTAAACAGGAAAGAGTACAAGCTAGCAAGGAAGGAGGCGAAGTCAGCGGTCACGGCAGCTAAGACGGCTGCTTTTGAGAGCTTGTATGCAGGGTTACAGGGGAAAGGAGGGGAGAAAAAGTTGTTCCGACTCGCTAAGGCTAGGGAGAGGAAGGGTCGTGACCTCGATCAGGTGCGGTGCATTAAGGGGGAGGACGGTAGAGTGTTGGTGGAGGACGGCCACATAAAGAAGAGATGGCAGTCGTACTTTCATAGGCTCTTGAATGACGAGGGGGACAGAGCTATTGTGTTAGGGGAACTGGAGCACTCAGGGGAGTGTCGGGATTTTAGCTATTGTAGACGTTTTAAGGTAGACGAGGTTAGACAGGCAGTCCGCAGGATGCGAAGGGGTAGGGCGACGGGGCCGGATGAGATACCGGTGGAGTTTTGGAAGTTCGTTGGAGAGGCTGGTGTAAGGTGGTTGACTGCATTGTTCAATGAAATTTTCAGGACAGCAAAGATGCCCGAGGCGTGGAGGTGGAGTACCATGATCCCCCTCTATAAGAATAAGGGGGACATTCAGTGTTGCAATAACTATAGGGGGATTAAGTTACTGAGTCACTCTATGAAGATCTGGGAGAGAGTGGTCGAGGTGAGGCTGAGACGGATAGTGTCTATCTCGGAAAATCAGTTCGGATTTATGCCCGGCCGCTCGACGACGGAGGCAATTCACCTGGTACGGCGGTTGGTGGAGCAATATAGGGAAAGGAAGAAGGATTTGCACATGGTGTTCATCGACCTAGAAAAGGCGTACGACAAAGTCCCCAGGGAGGTGCTTTGGAGATGCTTGGAGGTGAGTGGAGTACCGCAGGCATATAGCAGAGTAATTAAGGATATGTATGAGGGAGCGAAAACCCAGGTGAGGACGGCGGGAGGAGACTCAGAGCATTTCAATGCTCTGACAGGATTGCATCAGGGATCTACTCTTAGTCCCTTTTTGTTTGCGCTAGTAATGGATGTGTTAACGCGGCGTATCCAAGGGGAGGTGCCGTGGTGTATGCTTTTTGCAGACGATGTAGTCCTGATAGATGAGACGCGAGGGGGTGTGAACGACAAATTAGAGCTGTGGAGGCAAACTCTGGAGTCTAAAGGGTTCAGGGTGAGCAGAACCAAGACAGAGTATGTGGAATGTAAGTTTAATGACGTAAGGCGAGAGAATGAGGTAGTGGTGAGGCTAGAAGCGCAGGAGGTAAAGAAAAGGGATAAGTTCAAGTACCTCGGGTCCGTGATCCAGAGTAACGGTGAGATTGACGAGGATGTCTCGCACCGTATCGGGGCGGGATGGATGAAGTGGAAACTTGCATCGGGGGTGCTGTGTGATAAGAAGGTGCCGCCCAAGCTTAAAGGTAAATTCTATAGGGTGGTAGTCCGTCCGGCCTTGCTGTATGGAGCGGAGTGTTGGCCAGTTAAGAACTCCCACACCCAAAGAATGAAGGTGGCAGAAATGCGGATGTTGCGCTGGATGTGTGGACTGACCCGAAGGGATAGAGCTCGGAATGAGACTATCCGGGAGAAGGTTGGGGTGACTTCAGTGGAGTGTAAGATGCGGGAAGCACGATTGAGATGGTTCGGACACGTGAAGAGGAGGGGCATGGATGCCCCGGTCCGTAGGTGTGAGAGGCTAGCGTTGGATGGTTTTAGACGGGGTAGGGGTAGACCGAAGAAGTACTGGGGTGAGGTGATTAGGCGGGACATGGAACAGTTACAGCTTACCGAGGACATGACCCTAGATAGGAAGGTCTGGAAGACGCGAATTACGGCAGAGGATTAGGGCCTGTTCGGGTCGCTAATGTAGGGAGGTAATTGGTGGGGGTGTATTCCTGGTATGATTCCGTATTCAATGTTCTGTTCCGTGTTCCGTGTTCTATGTTTGTTACGAATCTGTGTGCTTTCCTCTGCTTTATATTCCTGCATTCCTGCTTTACTCTGTTTTATATTCCTTATGGCTGCAGTATCTATGTTATGTCATCTGCTTCTGTGCTGTACTATGTGTTTGTTTGATATCTCGTAACTTGAGCCGGGGGTCTTTCGGAAACAGCCTTTCTACTTCATCAGAGGTAGAGGTATGGACTGCGTACATCTTACCCCCCCCCAGACCCCACAAAGTGGGAATACACTGGGTTTGTTGTTGTTGTATAAGCTTGAAAAAGCTTAAAGTTCGAATTTGAAGAGCAATAAATGAGTTTTTGTGATTTATCAAAGATATTCAAAATTAAAAATTAAAAAATTTATTGTGTTTATGTATTTGAATTTATAAATGAAAATTTAAATTAATTGGAGAGGAATTTCAACTATTTGGAATGAAATTAAATTTTTTCTATAATTTGTAAAAGTTGTTTATTTAATTAAATTTTTTTTAATATTTAATTTCTTATGTTGCCTTTTAAAAATGACGTGGAATTTAATGCAGCATTTAAAAATAACGTGAAAGCTGATGTGGCAGCAATTGTGTTACACATACCGAATAGGGTTTAAAATGTTGAGTTTTATTGAGTTGGGGGGTTCAGATGACAAAAGTCTACGTAGGGACGTTCACTTTACAAACTTCGACAAGTACAAAGGTCCATCGAGCTATTTCGCCATCTAACTAATTAGGTAGTTAGCTACAGTTTGTATCAGTCTATATATACTCTTAAACATGACTCGTAAGTAATTAATTCAATACAATATACTTTAAAGATGAAATTTTGTTTTCTCTGTAAGTTGAGTACTGCTATTGCAGTTACTGTTCCATTAAGTTTCTTCAAAATACCTTCATGATATCAAAGCAACGATCAAAGTCTGAGTAGATCGAATGTTCTTATATTGAATTTGATCATAAAGAAAGCTTCCGCGAAAAGTTTTGTCCAAGATCAAGGGGTGAATCAATTCTGAAGTTTCAGAACTCCTCCAAGAAATTGTTGTTAAAGTCCAAAATATATTCTCCCAAATGGGAACTGGAAGTGAACATACAAATGCAGATCTTCTGCGAGGACTAAATGGATCATCTTCTAATAATGGGGGTAACTCTGAACAATTCCACTCCACAAATGAATCCAAGTCAAGGTATTGACTATAATCACCCATTGTTTTTGAGCCCTACTGATATTAGTGGTGTGAATTTAATATCATTTCAATTGCTTGGGACTGAAAATTATGCTTTATGGAGTAGATCCATAAAGCTAGTGTTAGGATCGAGAATCCCGAATAGTGTGAAATTAAACAAAGTAATCAATTAAAGACAATAAAAAAAATGATAATAATGCTAAGCTAAGAAAATAAAGGAGTCACAAATTTAACGTGGTTCGGTCAACTTGACCTACTTCCACAACCAAAAGGAGGAGCAACTTTACTAAACACCAACGGAACAAAAGAGAGTACAAAAGCACAAAAAGAGTACAAAATTAGAGTAATTCAATACTCTAATATCCCAAATACCCCAGAGAGTAGCCTCACAAATATCACTCCAAAGAAGAGGTTCACTCAAAGTATTTCCCAACACAACTCTCTCACAAATACTCTCAACAAAGAAGAAAACAAACACAACTAAATTTTCTCAAATATTGGTGTGTCTTCTCAATTGGTGTGTCTCAAAGTGAAAGAACTCTCCCTTATTTATAGGAGGAGGTTCTTGAGAGAAATTTTAAAAAAAAAAAAACTCTAAATAATCTCATGATAAATGATAATTAAAAAACTCTTGAGAGATTTTCAATGTATCATTTATCATGAGATTTTCAAGATATTTTGAATAAAATATTAGCTAAAAATTATGGCCACATTACAAATCTCCACCTTGACCTAATTTTGGTTAATATAGTAATATGCTCCACCTTCTTCACAAAGCCCCAAGGGACTTTCAAAATTCCATGATGTCAGAATCAAATGAGTTTCCATCTGAAATTTAAACAGTAGTAACATTTGTAATAGTAGATCCCAACAGTGTATACAACGTCCTAGACTTGCGTGCCTTCATAACCACAAGACCACCTCGAGAGACTTTAAGGACTCCACCTTCACCTGTGTATTTGCATCCAAGAGATTCTAGAATACCCAAAGAGATGAGATTTTTCTTCAATTCAGGAACACATCTAACATTTCTGAGAGTTCTTACAATACCATCGTGCATTTTAATTCGGACTGTACCTTTTCCAACAATTTTGCAAGCAACATTGTTGTCTACCAAGACAACTCCACCTTCAACAGGATCATATGTAGAAAACAAGCCCTTGTTAGGACACATATGAAATGAACAAGCCGAATCTAAAATCCACTCATTGTTAGAACAAGAAATATTTTCGGTTACTAAAGATATTGCTCCTTCAATCTCATCCGCAGCAACACTTGCTTCAGCGGTGTCAGAATTCTCGTGCTCATTTTTCTTTACTTTTCCCTTGTTTTGCAACTTAGGACAATCAAACCTGATGTGACCTTTTTTATGACAATAATAACACACTGAATTACTAAATCTAGACTTTGCATTAGATCTACTCCTGATAAATAAATCGGACGCCTGATTTCCAATACCTTCCTCGGTAATATCTCTATCTAACTGATCTTTAGATTTCAACATAGATTTGATTTTTCTATAAGAGATATTTTCTTTTCCAATAAAATATAGTATCTCTAAAATGCTTAAAGAAATGGGGTAAGGAACATATTAGCAAAACAACTTGATCTTCTTCCTCAATCTTGACATCTATATTACTTAAATCCATAAGAATGGAATCAAAGGTATCAAGATGCAAGAGTATGGAAGTATTTTCATCCATACAAAATGTATAAAGTTTTTTGCTTCAAGTAGAGTCTATTCTCTACCGTTCTTGTCATATACAGGCTTTTCAACTTTTCCCACATGCCTTTGACAGTGGTTTCCGAAGCTACTTCACGTAATAGATCATCAGAGAGATTTAGAATAATACTAGATCTCGCCTTTTTATCAAGGCTATCAAACTCCCTCGTCTGTCATTTTTCCTGAAATTTTCTCCTTTCCTTACAGTGCCGTATCTGAACTATCCTGAACTAGGATAGCTTCCATTTTCAAATGCCACATAAAAAAGTTTGCACTTGGGTCAAATTTCTCAACATAAATCTTTGTAATCGTCATGGTGACTACTAAGACAAAAACGGAATTAACCTGCTCTGATACCAATTTGTTAGGATGGAGAATCCCGAATAGTGCGAAATTAAACAAAGTAATCAATTAAAGACAATAAGAAAGACGATAATAATGCTAAGCTGAGAAAATAAAGGAGTCACAAATTTAACGTGGTTCGGTCAACTTGACCTACTTCCACAACCAAAAGGAGGAGCAATTTTACTAACACTAACGGAACAAAAGAGAGTACAAAAGCACAAAAGAGAGTACAAAATTAGAGTAATTCAATACTCTAATATCCCAAATACCCCAGAGAGTAGCCTCACAAATATCACTCCAAAGAAGAGGTTCACTCAAAGTATTTCCCAACACAACTCTCTCACAAATACTCTCAACAAAGAAGAAAACAAACACAACTAAATCTTCTCAAATGTTAGTGTGTCTTCTCAATTGGTGTGTCTCAAAGTGAAAGAACTCTCCCTAATTTATAGGAGGAATTTCTTGAGAGAAATTAAAAAAAAAACTCTAAATAATCTCATGAGAAATGATAATTAAAAAACTCGAGAGAGATTTTCAATGTATCATTTATCATGAGATTTTCAAGAGATTTTAAATAAAATATTAGCTAAAAATTATGGCCACATTACAGTTAGCGTTACTTGGTCGCAATAAGATTGGTCTAGTTGATGGTTCTTGTACCAAGGAAAGTGTTAATGAAGAACTATGGGGGCAATGGGAGAGGGTAAATGCAATTGTACTTTCTTGGTTGTTAAATTCTGTTTCTAAGAATCTTCTTGGAGGGGTAGCGTTTGCTTTTTCTGCTTATAGTGTTTGGGAAGATTTAAGAGAAAGGTTTGATAGGGTAGATCGATCAAGAACCTTCAGCCTGCATAAGAAATTGTAACGCTGCAGCAAGGTACGTCTACTGTGTCTGAGTACTACACCAAACTCAAGACTCTCGGGGATGAGTTTGAGGCATTAGTTCCTTCTCATGGTTGTAATTGTGATAGGTCTAGAGGATTTGTGACTCATTTGAACAGGCAGAAGTTATACCAGCTTCTCATGGGATTAATAAAAGCTATAATCAAGCAAGAAGTCAAATATTGCTCATGGATCCAGTTCCTAGTGTGAATCAGTCTTATGTTATGATAGTCAGTGATGAATGCCAAAAATTTGTAGCATCTAGTAGTGGTAGTATTGGAATGAACACAATAATGGCAAATGGTATGGATCCCATGGTTATGTACTCAAGAAATAGTGGTTTCAATGGCAGAAATTAGAATACAGGAAACACTATAAACTATGGGGGTTCTAATACTCAAGGAGGTAATGCTAACAAGTTCAAGAAGAATTTTAATGTCACGTGTGAATTTTGTAAGTGCAAGGGGCATACTAGAGATCAATGCTATAAATTGGTGGGGTATCCATCTGATTTCAAGTCCAAGAAAAAGGCCTATGGTGGAGGTATCAGTGCTGCCTGTAATGTGATGAATAATTAAAACATAACTGGAAATGGTATGTCTGAGCATGCACAAGGAAGGTTCAGCTATGGTGTTAATACTTATGTACCAGTGCATGGTAAAGGAAAAGAACTTGATGACTGCTAGACCACTTCAGGGTTGTACATTTACTAAGGGACAGTATGAGCAGATCTTGCAATTGTTGAATCAAAACTATGGTGGAATCAATGCAAATGCCACTGATCATGCCAATACAGCTAATACAGCAGGTAAATCCTTACTTGTGGCTGAAAATAGTGATATTTGGATAATTGATACAGGTGCAACAAACCATATGGTGTCACAGATTGGAATCCTCACACAAGACACTATTGTCAAACCTGAGTATCCTAAGAAAGTCTACTTACCTATTAGTGATTTAACTAGTGTATCTCATATAGGTTCATCTGCTATTTCACCAAGAAGTATTATTACTAACTTGCACACTTCGGTATAACAGGAGCAAATATAGAGGACCCTTTGCAATTTTGGATTGTAAGAACACGCGGCATATCAGCAAACCTGAGGCTGAATCATGTATATCTTTCTCCCGACAGCTAAGACCTGCAAAATGCTCATTCCATAGTGGTTAGAAAACAACAATGACTACTGCGTCTCAATCCAAACTTATCTCAGGCCAATAAAAGGACAGGCCAGTGCATTGTAAGAACAGGCAGCATATCGGCTAACCTGAGGCTGAATCATGTATATCTTTCTCCCGACGGCTAAGACCTGCAAAATGCTCGTTCCATAGTGGTTAGAAAACAACAATGACTACTGCGCCTCAATCCAAACTTATCTCATGCCAATAAAAGGGCAAGTCAGTGCACTAAAGCTCCCGCTAGGTCCTAAGAAGGGCCAGACCATAAGGGTCTATTGTAAGCACCTTACCCTGCATTTTTGCAAGAGGCTGTTTCCATGGCCTGAACCCATGACGTCCTTGTCACATGACAACAACTTTATTAGTTTCTCCAAGGCTCCCCTTCGCTGATCTCATGCCAATACTGCAGCAAATAGAAACATAAAGTTCTCTATATTTTCTATTAGTATATAAATATCCAACGACTTCGTAGAAAATTATCCCTAAGTAAGATCAATGACGCTTGGACTCATTTAAAAAAAAATCCGATCAGTGCATGCCGAATCCTCCAGTAGTGCATTTTTAGAGGATCTGTCTATGGCGATGCTTATGGAGTCCGAGCAACAGAGACTGAAATTCACCCTTTAACCTGAACTGGGTACATGGATTCATTTCAACTACAATAGCAAACAAATAATAGGTTGAACCTTGAAAAGTTGGGGAAAATACCTGATTAATCAGAATCAGAATCAGATCCAGAGTCACAAAACTCCCAAAACCTTCTTTTGACATGTCAATGTACTCCCTGCCACCATTTCCAAACATGATCTGTTAGGTTTGGGTTGGAGTGGATGAGGGAAGAAAAAGAGTTAAATCATCAGCCAAATCACAAGTTTCCGGGTTACACAAGAAACCAGTGAAAGCTTCCTTACCAAATGTTTTTTGGTGACGCTGTCAAACCGTTGTACGACTCCGAAGTCCCTGTAAACATATGGTATTCAAGACCCCAGTAAGTCAACAGGACAGAAAATTGTAACAACATGAACAAATAGATGAGAAGAAACCGAAGATTAAATTGCCAACTAGTGGATAGAGTTCACAAAGAATAATCTCATTCTTCAATTATTCAACCATTTAGAAACTTCTCCAGGAAATCAACAGGAAGGAGAATGTAAAAATATGAAAATAACTTCTCTCGCCTAAGAATGATCTCCCATTATCATCAAAGTCCAGTGAAACTATCTAACACTCTCAACTCATGTGGGAATAACATGATGCTGGTGTCTATCAAACACAGACAATGTTGTGTCAGTCATCCAACTAGTCATGCACAATTTGCCAGCTATGTTCACAGAAAGAGTAGAGGTACAAACTCGTTTTGCTAATACAGGTGCTTTCTCTTTGGTAGAGGTGGCGGCCACCTGATTCGCCACCAGCTTTAGTGCAGCATCTGAAGCAGCAGCATTCAAAACGGGTCATTTTGGTTTGTTGGGTTTAATTCATAGCTTCTGCTTGCATTCCACAGCACCACAGTGGCACTCTTCATCAGCACCAAATTGAACAAACCTACAATATTTGTTAGATATAGGGCAAATGCACACTCTGAAATAACAGACTGCTGACCGAAAAATGCCTCAGATGACGGAAAACAAACAAAAAAAATATATACAATGTCCATACTGATAATTGTAGGTCAGTTGCTCGTCCTTTTTAATCTCACGTGTTGCAAAAATGTCAATTCTTGTCTCACCGTCAATTGTACTGTAAATATGATTGAGCATGAAATAATAAATCACACAATAGGTTGATATCCCTGTGAAGAAGGTTTGAATCTGAGTGAATTACAAATAATTAGCAAATGTCAATGCCGTTTATATACCATCTCTGCATCTCGGTATTTGGACAATAGCTATGATTGATGTGTCTGGATTTGTTGCCTTTGTAAGTGGCATCAATAACCATATCCCTATTGATCTCAAACAAGTAAAAATTCTTTTCCCCACTGTGCTTCATTTTCCAAAGTCTCTCTTCAGATGTTTTGTCATCAATAAGATGTTTTGTTATCAATAACTGCAGTTGAAACTTGCTAAATTCTATTCTTCATAATGTTCTGTTTTGTTCATTCTGAGCTCGTAATTTAGAAAGTTTCAAATGCAGTTATTGATGACAAAACATGTGAAGAGAGACTTTGGAAAATGAAGCGCGGTGAGGAAAAGAATTTTTACTTGTGTGGGATCAATAAAGACATGGTTATTGATGCCACTTACTAGGGCAACAAATCCAGATACATCAATCATAGTTGTTGTCCAAATACTGAGACGCAAAGATGGTATATAAACGACATTGACATTTGCTAATTATTTGTAATTCTCTTAGATTCAAACCTTGTTCGTAGGGATATCAACCAATTGTGTGATTTATTGTTTCATGCTCAATCATATTTACAGGACAACTGATGGTGAGACAAGAATTGGCATTTTTGCAACACGTGACATTAAAAAGAGCGAGCAACTGACGTACGATTATCAGTATGCACATTGAATAATTTTGTTTTGTTTGTTTTCTGTCATCCAAGCATTTTTCAGTCAGCAATCTGTTACCTCAAAGTGTGCATTTGCCCTTTCTCTAACAAGTATAGCAGATTTGTTCAATTTGGTGTAGATGAAGATTGCCACTATGGTGCTGCAGATGGCAAGCGAAAGATGGGGATTAAACCCAACAAACTAAAACGACCCTTTTCGAATGGTGCCGCTTCAGATGATGCATTAAAGCTAGTGGCAAGCCAGGTGACCGCTACCTCTACCAAAGGGAAAGCACCTGTATCTGCAAAACATGTGTGTACCTCTACTCTATCTGTGTCTGTAAATATCTGAGGTGTCATCTAGAATCACTCACTTTCCTTGGACAATTATTGACTAGATTTATGACTAAATTTGTTAGTACTTGCCCATATTGTTGAGGTGACCTGCGAAAATGTAATTGATAGCAGATTTTGACTATCGAACCAACATCTTTCTGTTCTTTTCTGAATTTTTTCAGAGGAAGATATAAAGACGACAAGTACTTTCAATTACTATCTAAAAGTAGTGCCTCCATTCCCTTTCCTAATTGGGCAGGGCCAACCTATTGAAAGCCCTGCTGCTTTTCCGTGGAAAGAAACTTTGAAGATTACTTTTCCCATAAAAAATGACAAGATTTTTCTTGAATGGAACTTCTTGCATTTGTTGGAAGCTAAAGACGGGAAAGAAGAGAAATTCTATAAGTTAGCTAAGGTTTAAGGTTTTATTCGCTCATTCTTTGACCATGGCTTGTATTTATATGACTGCAGAAAAACACAACATTTTAAGCCCTTAGTGGACTAGAGGTTAAAATGCTAATCATAGGGTACTTTTGTTTATAAAGACAACAAGAGGATCATGAGTGATAAATGTAAAGATGAAAAGGACCTACATTTTCTGAGGTAAAAGTGCAAAGGTTGCATGATGGTACTTGTACATGAAGTGTGTTATCAGCTCATATGCTATTATGATTTCTCGCAACATGAACATAACTGCAAATAGTGCATGACTGACAGAGCATTGTCTTTGTTTGGTAGACACCAAAATCATGGTATTCCCACCCGAGTTAGCTGTGTTAGATGCATGTCTTAGTTTCACCAGACTTGGATGATAACGGAAGATGATTCTTAGGC